>NC_080682.1:69043464-69346494 GCF_030445035.2 Dasypus novemcinctus | reverse complement strand
CCCTGAACAAAAGAGAAAAACTGCATCCAGAATAAATACTCTAGTAATCCAGATTCCAAGACACCAACAAAAAATTACAATCCACGCCAAGAAACGGGAAGTTATGGCCCAGTTAAAGGAATGAGATAAGCCTTCAGATGACATAAAGGAATTGAGACAACTAATCATAGATATCTAAACAAATCTTAATAAATTAAATGAGATGGCTAAAGAGATTAAGGATATTAAGACATTGGATGAGCACAAAAAAGAATTTGATAGCATACGTAGAAAAATAGCAGATTGTATGAGAATGAAAGGTGCAATAAATGAAATTAAAAAAAACATTGGAATCATATAATCGGAGGCAGAAGAAAGGATTGGTGAGCTTGAAGAAATGGCCTCTGAAAGTGAACATGCAAAGAACAGATGACGAAAATAATGGAAAAATTGAACAAGGTCTCAGGGAACTAAATGAAAGCAAAATGCATGCAAACATGTGTCATGGGTGTCCCAGAAGAAGAAGAGAAGGGGAAAAGGGAAGAAGGAATATTTGAAGAAATAATGGTAGAAAATTTCCCAACCTTATTGAAGGACATAAGTATCCCTTTCCAAGAAGCACAACCTACTCCCATCTGAAAAAAATCCTAATAGACTAACTCTGAGATATATACTCATCAGAATGTCAAATGCCAAAGACAGAGAATTCTGAGAGCAGCAAGAGAAAAGCAATGTATAACATATAAGAGATACCCAATAAGATTAAGTGCTGATTTCTCACCAGAAACCAAGGAGGCAAGAAGACAGTGCTATGATATATTTATGATACTACAAGAGAGAAACTTCCAGCCAAGAATCTTATATCCAGCAAGACTGTCTTTCAAAAATGAGGGTGAGATTAGAATATTCACAGGTAAACAGAACCTGAGAGAATTTCTAAGCAAGACCAGATTTTCAGGAAATACTAAAGGGTCTGCTAAGCCTAAAAAGAAAAGACAGGAGAGAGAGGACTGGAAGAGAGACTAGAAATTAAGATTATATCAATAAAAGTAACTAAAAGTTTCAAAAGAGTGGTGAAAATAGAATATTACAGATAAAATTCAAATAGTCAGGAATAAACTTGACCAATGATGTAAAGCATTTGTATTCAGACAACTGCAACTTAGTTTAAAAAGAAATTTAAAAAGTCCTAAATAACAGGAAGAGAATTCCATGCTTATGGATTGGAAGACTAAATATTATTAAGATGTCAATTCTACTCAAACTGATATACAGATTCAGTGCAGTCCTGATAAAAATCCCACCAGAATTTTTTTTTAAATTGAAAACATGATCATCAAATTTATTTGGAGGGACAATGGGTCCTGAATAACCAGAAACATCATAAAAAGGAAAAACGAACCCTCATCTCCAGGCTTTAATTTATATTACCTCACTATAGTGGTAAAAACAGCATGGTACTGGCATAAAGACAGACACATAGACCAGTTGAAACAAATTCATGGTTCAGAAACAGACCCTCACATGTATGGTCAAGTGATTTTTGACTAGCCTGTCAAACCCACATAGCCTGGGCTGAACAGTCACACAAATGGTGCTGAAAAATTTGGATATCCATAGCCAAAAGAAGGAAAGAGAACCCCTATCTCACACCTTATCCAAAAATTAATGCAAAATGGATTAAAAAACCTAAAAATAAAAGCAAGAACCATAAAACTTCTAGAAGAAGCTGTAGGAAAATATCTTCAAGATCTGGTGGAAGGTGGTGAATTCTAAAAAGAGATGAGGAGGACTGAGATGGACTACTGATGTTTAATGTATGTAGAAGTGTGGAAATGTATAGAGCGAATGGTAACACACTGAGTAACAGCTAATTTATAAATGGAGATGTGCCTGAAAATGGTAGTCTAGGTGTGTAAATGCCAATTGACAGAATGCTAGAGAATAATCTAGGAACTGAATAGCACAGTAAACCAAGAGGTGGATTAGAATTGTAGTTGATGGTACAGATATAAGAGTGTCCTTTGTGAGTTAAAGCAAATGTACCTCACAACTGCAAGGTGTTGGGAATGTGAGAATCATGGGAAAAATACAGCTGGAGTGACCTATCAACTGTGGCTAGCAGTAATATAATATTCTTACATCTATGCAAAAGATGTACTGTGTTGATAATGAGGCAGTATGGAAAATGTGAGCCAAATATACACTATGGACATGGTAACAATCCCATGATAGTATCTTATCTGTAGCAAATATTCCACCACAGTGTGATGTGTTGATGGAGGTATGAGAATTCTGTACTTGTGCATGATTATTTTATAAATTTACACATTCAGTCATAAAAATATTTTAAAAAATAGTAAGATGGGTTGGGTGAAAAACATACCAAATGTAAGATAAGGACTATGATTAGGAGTAGGATTTTGACAATATTCTTCCATAATTTATAACAAACATCTCATGACAATGCAAGGTGTTGGTGGAGGGTTGATATATGGGACCCCTTACAAACTGCTTTGTAAGTTCACAACTTTTACTACACACTTAATTGTTTATGAATGTTTATTTATGAATGATATAAAGATAGCAATAATAGGGTTAGTTGGGGGAAAATACTTTGGTTAGTAGTAATATTTTGACAATGCTCTTTAATTATTAGTTAAAAAGATTTAACAATGCAAGTTATTGGTGGTAGGGTAAGTTATGAGAATCCTGTATGATGTTATATATGTTTGTTTTGTAAGTTTACAACTATTTCTATACACTTATTGTTTATGTATGTTTATGTATGAGTGATATACTTCAATAAATTAATTAAAAAATATATATATAAAGAAAACAAGCAAACAAATGAAACAACTAACTCAGGTGAGTTGATGTGGCTCAGTGGTTGAGCACTGGCTTCCCACATAGGAAGTACAGAGTTCAATTCCTCCCCGCCCTGCTTCAGCACCCTGTACCTCAAAAAAAAAATGTGTTTAAGAATGAGCCCAGGATTTAAGTGTTTCAGTCCAAGCCTATATAAAAGTCCAGGCTTGGATTTAAAGAGAGCTCTGACGGAACTAAGATATTACTACTAACCAGCTACATCATCTAGGACAAATTCACTTACACTCTCAAAGCTCCAGTTTCTAATCACTGAAATAGAGACAACAGGACCCTGGGGTTATTGTAAAAATTTAAATAGAAAATGAATGGCCTGTGGTGAACGAAGCAGCTATCACCATTTATCCTTAAAATGGTAACTTACTGAGTGGTAAATATATTGCTTCTCAGGTATTGAATCTAATGGCCATAAAAATCTTGTCTCACAAATATTTAATCTGAGGGTTTTTGTGACTTGCCCAGGGCTATGCAGAGTAGGGGATGGAACTGGTCTTCAAATGAGGGTTTGCCATAATATCTATTTTACTTTGAACCGTGAAAGATAGATATTTTCTTCTGAGGATGTTAAGCAGGAAAAAGAGGAAAGGCAGGATTATAAAGAAAAAGAATTACAAATTTGTCCCATCAGGGAAAAGAAATAACTGATAAATGGTAGGAAATATTTGTTCCCACAGAGCAGAGACAACAGTAGAGAAATGCTGAATAGCAGGTGTTGGTGAGCTCGCTGGCAAACAACATGTAGCCAAAATGGCCGCTAAGCATACACAATGGCTATCACAAAAGGCACCTCCCTTCTTCCTAGCCAGCTTCCCGCCAGAGAAGCCCGCGTGCGCCAACTTCAAAACTCCCTCATCCCATCAAGTAGCTGCTTCATATTATCCCAATCCCCTTAGCCTGTCTATAATTGACACATCACCTCAAGCCCCCACCCCTGCCTATATAAGCTGTACCACTTCCCCAATAAACCAGACCTGCGCCACGAGCCTGTGTCTCAGGGGTGGTTACTGTGTGTTTAACCTGGCTGTGTGATAACAAGGCCCCGTCGTCACTCACAACCTGTTCGAGAAGTTCGCCTCACCAAGGCGAAAGCCGTCTAGCTAACGGCCAGGCCAGCGTCTAGCTAACGGCCCCAGGGTCACGTCCACAACAGGAATATTTAAACTGAGGGAAATGAAAAATATTGTAATATTTTTTGCTTCTGTATCAATATTGGGAACATTTATAAAGCAAATACTGATTATATAGAGTATTACAGATTTTCCTCAACTGAGTTAACTTATAGAAACATCTCAAAATAATTAATTTTCTTAAACATTATTAAACACCTAGTAACTCCTGGAAAATATGCTGAACTCCATAGCTAAAAAGACATAAAGACAATTCCAGTCTTCATGTGCCCTACAGTCTAATGAGTAAAACTGGGGAAAAGTTCTGGCTATATAAACAAATAAATGGAATAAAGTCTTATGGTAGGGATACACAGAGGAAGCGAGTACAGTTTCTTTTCAACATTAGCTTAAACATCAGCATAAGTTACATTATTAGATTTATCAATTTGGAGTTTAGTCACCATTGTCTTTTGGTTTGAGGAAGAGGAGCAAACACTCCATTTCAACTTTCATTGGAACATCTGTCTGCACTTCACTGGTGATTTTACAAAGGTTTTCTGATGAATAATATTAACTTTTTTGGAAAAGTGCATTTGCCTTAGGAATACAGGAAATATAAACTGCAATAATTTAAACAAATAGATTTCACTGGAGTTCTTATATCTTATATAAAACAATTGGATATCCAATGACATATGCACTGAACAAAATTAGGACAGGTCCTTCCTCATGGATTAATTGGTTATTCACAGGAGCAGTGGGAAAAGCATGTGATTTTGATTGGCACCTGCATTCCAACATCTGTCATGTAAAAGTTGTGACCTTGAGGAATCAAATTAAATTTAAGAGTCCTAATTCATTTTAACAGTAATAAAATCAACTAATTTTCAGAATTATTGTAAAGATTAAAGGTGACAAACTCATGGTATTCATTAAGGGCTACTTTCATTATTTATATGCTGTTGGAAGCTTGGTAGAGCATAGGAGAACAACTGTCACCTCAACGTTGCAAGAAACTGCCAATTTTATATTTGCATCTCTTTATTTCCTTTGCTTTGAACAATGGACTGCTAGTAAAACAAAAATAAGAGTGGTCAGACTTCTCTCTCACCGCACACACACACACACACACACACATGCGTAACGTATCTCTCAGTCATATATAACATAAAATTTTTGTTTTTGAAATTTTCCTGGTAAAATAGAATATGAATTTCTTTTGGAAACTATTATTAGAAAATATCTAAGTGAAGATTCCTTCAATGATTTCTTGCCCTCACTAAGTAGGCTGTGGTTATTCAGAAGGCAAAGTACATTCTTTTGTTAAAGCTTAAATAAAAGACTCTTGAGAGATGCCATTGAAGATACATACCTAACAAGAAGAAGACAAAAACAGAAATTAATCATGTGTCTGCCCTTTATTCCAGTCATCATCTCTTTTCCATTTCTCTACCTAACAGGCTTAAGAAGACATCCTCATTGATAAGAGATGTGATTAGGGAATATTGTGTCCTCTGAAGCTGGTCATTGACCAATATGATTTTTGTTCTCTTTGGTTCCTTTTAGACAGTAGGTCTCAAATTTTGATAAATGATACTTTTAGCACTATATAAAGAGTGAAGAAAGAAAGACACTAAAAGTCAAACTTGGAACTCTTTCAGCATATAAAATCATGAAAATTTAGAAATAGCTGAGCCATATCCAGTCAAATCTATTCATTTTACAGATAGCATACCCAAAATTTAGGGAATCGAAACAATTAGCAAAAAACAAAGAGCTGGTAAAAAAAAAAAGGACTTCAATTAATTTATTCATTTTCTGGATCTAGTAGACTTTTCATTAATTGTTAACTATAAAGAACATAGTTTATAACCAGGGCAGATGGCCCCTCTCTGGAAATGGTGTTTATGTGTGATGAATCTGGACTCAGATGGGATCTCCCTTCATAAGACTTTCATACTAATCTGCTGGAGGTGCAGTTAACATTGGGGTTTAAGATATAGTTAGGGGATTTGAATCTCTGGACTGATAATGTGATAGCCAGGTCCTGAGCCTCAACAGACTCCAGCACCTACAATCTGATTTATTGGACTTACCACACTCAGCTAAGATGGAGTTGAAGAAGGACAATCACCACACCATGGAGCCTAGAGTGATTACAACTGAAAATGGGAGGATGGCAGCCAGCATCCATGTGGAATCTGAGCCTCCTCTTGACATAGAGGTGCAATGGACACAACCAATCCAATGTCCACATAGAAGAGGTGGCATTGGATTGGGAAAAGTGGACATGGTGGACGATGGGTATGGGGAAGGGCAGGAAGAGATGAGAGGTGGGGGCGTATTTGGGACGTGGAGCTGCCCTGGATGGCGCCTCGGGGGTGATCACCGGACATCGTGGATCCTCACAGGGCCCACTGGATGGAATGGAGGAGAGTATGGGCCATGATGTGGACCATTGTCTATGAGGTGCAGAGGTGCCCAAAGATGTACTTACCAAATCCAATGGATGTGTCATGATGATGGGAACGAGTGTTGTTGGGGGGGGTGGGGGGGTGGGGTTGAATGGGACCTCACATATATATTTTTAATGTAATATTATTACAAAGTCAATAAAAAAAAAAAAGAAGTTATTAGAAATAAAACCTTATAAATTTAAAAATAAAATGTGTTCTTTTCAAAATAAGATACATTATTTTCTTTCCCATGTGCTCTTCTATTAGTACATAAATAGAAATTGTCTTCTATATTTAAAACTTGAATCTCTCTTTAAATCTGAGATGCAGGATATGTTTATGAAATCTTTTAAATTTTCCAGATTACTTTTTGATTATGTATTAATTTTATGTATAAATATTTTATGTGTTATTATGAAATAACTTATATACATAAAAGAATGTGAGTTAAAATGATATGTATTTATAATAATGAACATCTGACAGCCTATTACCCAACTTAGGATATAGAATATTACCAGTAGATTTGAATTTCTCTGTGTGGTCCTGCTGGACCCCTTTCTTCTTCTGCCTTCCCCCATTTAAGAGACAACCATTATCCTGATTATTTAAAATTATTCCTTTACTTTTCTTCATGGTTTCATATATCATTTAGTTTTGCTTGTTCTTAATCTACATCAATATGAGTTTGTACTGTATATTATACTCCTATATTTTTCTCTGGAGTGGTTACTGAGCGTTTAACCCGGCTGTGTGATACCGGGGCTCCATCGTCACTCACAACCCGAACGAGAAGTTCACCTCACTGAGGCGAAGGCCGTCTATCTAAAGCAGCCTGAACAGTAACAAATAACATAAAACTAAAGTAGACATAGGCAGTAGTTATTTCATGAAAGCAAGCCTGGAATAATTATGGAGTGTGTAAGTGAGCAGTTTTTCCTATTATATTACATTTTCGTGATTGTTGCCATTAATCAGTCAAGTCACTACTGAATTCCAAGTGCCTGATATCTAGAAAGAAGATGACAAATTTTTCATGAATGAGTTAGTGGATGAGTGAATGATTTTACTTCCCTTTATCCTCTGCTCCATGCTCCATCTCTCATTTATGAATATACTCTTATTTGTGGAGTTGGTTTTATATTTTCTGTGTGTATCTTCTAGTTCTGACTTAGATGGACATTGTCTGCCACTTCTGGTTCATCCACTCTGTTTGAAGATTAAAAAAAAAAATCCTAATAGAATTCCGATTCCCTAATGCATGCATTCATCTCAGTTCCCACCCAAAAAGTGGTATTAAGTATGGAGGTCTTCATATTAAAGTAGAGAGCAATGATCAAGGAATAGTGGGAATGTTTTAAATAAATAATTAAGATATAAATTCTATAGGATTTAATACATAGTAGAATTGTGGACATTAGGGAGACATAGAGGCAATGCTAACTCCAAGGACAAGGGCTTGAATAACCATCTCTGTTGGTTAATTAGAGACCCATTTTAATTAGAGACACATAGAGAAAATCTGCATAACTATAGAGACTGAGACTTGGAGATTCACCCCTATTCAGGATGATGAACCCATTTCGTGAGCTCCTGATGGTCATCTCTTATATGGTATGAGTTTTAATTGCTGGAGAAAGTGACACATATGCTATTTATGGGACTCGGGAATATTCTCAATATGATCTTCCCTCTTCAAATCTTTTATCATTTCTCCAGCTTGGAGTTTAGTACACATTGTCAATATCTTATCCTCCCTGTCTTAGACAAGGACCACCTTGATGGCAAAGACAGTATATTTATATCTGGATCAACTTTAGTAATTAGCATAATATGTAATTTAAAGTAATTTTCTATATGTGTTTATTTCTGTTCTCAATGCTGCTATTTAAATTCAGTCAACAAACCTTCAACTGGTTCTAGAAATGGGCTAGTCGTGTGGAGCTGGCCATGCGCAGTACTGATGCACGCAAGGAGTGCAGTGCCACGCAAGGGTGTCCCCCGCGTGGGGGAGCCCCACGCGCAAGGAGTGCGCCCGTGAGGAAAGCCGCCCAGCGTGAAATGAAAGAGCAGCCTGCCCAGGAATGGCGCCGCCCACACTTCCCGTGCCGCTGATGACAACAGAAGCGGACAAAGAAACAAGACGCAGCAAATAGACACCAAGAACAGACAACCAGGGGAGGGGGGGGATTTAAATAAATAAATAAATCTTTTAAAAAAAAAAAAAAAAAAAAAAAGAAATGGGCTAGTAAGCAGTGTGCCTGGCTTTTACCTCTTATCATTACAATGCCCTATTAATTTAAGACAATCAAATTTATCCTACAAATTTGCATGTTCAAACATGTCCCATGTTCAAACCCTGTTTTTGTTCCCCCATGAGTGGAAAATAGAGAAATCCCAACCATACATTTAAGACCTTGTGATTTTTCTCAAAACCCACCTTTCTAGCCTTATTATCTATTTTTCCCAACCAAGACTTGTATAAGCACTATTCATAGTGACATTTGCTGTTCTCTGAACAATATCCTAGCATTCTTGTCTTTGCCTACTTTCACACTTACCATTTCTTTCCTCCATCTATGAAAATCCTACTAGTCCTCCAAAGACCATATTCAATAAAATTCCTCCCAACTTTATAATCTTACATCATGTTGGTTATAGACTGCAGCCCAGTACCTAGGGTATATTTGATGTTAAATAAATGCTGGATGAACTGAATTTAATTGCAGAATTAATCTCATTTACATGTATTCAACAGTTCTGTACCCTCCACTAAATCATGAGATGACTATGGACAACAACCAGCTCTAAGTCAAGTTTTCACATAGAATAATGTTTTGCATGTACCAGCCAAAAAATAAATGTTTGTTACTAAATTTAACACATTGAAATATTTATTGGTAGAGTGAATGGGCCATGGTGAAAACCCTTAAAAGCAAATGGCCCCTTGTACAGAAGACATAGGAAGACACAGATTGGATCCTGGAAAAACTGATAGAAAGAATCCAGACAGGTAAGCGAGTCATTCATAATGTGGGTCTAGGAGAAGGCAGCGAAGAGTTAGCCACAAACTTGTGGAACAAGGAGTCTAATGTCCTGAAAAGAAAATAAGGACAATAAAATAGTCAATAGAAAATTAAGTAAGGTACCAGGGCAGACTTTGTCTTAGGACAGAATTCTAACACTTTCTTGGACTGTGCCTCATTAATGGCTCAGCCATTTTTTCATGACTCTCTAGGACAAATAAATATGTTACAGTTTATTTTATTACATAGTTAGGTATAAAAACTTAGTAAATAAATCTAGGAATCAGACTGAATTCCCCACCCCTCATATCCTATTCTACATAGATTTTCATGAAGTGTTTTTGTTTTTATAACAATGGCTGGAAATCAAACATGGCAAAAATAAAATGTCAAATATCAAACAACACACAACTTTTCTCTTTACTTCCAGTCTCACTAGATGATTTAGAAAGCAATTTCCACTTAATTTTCTAATACACTTTTCTGTATAGAAATGTACCTATTTTAAAAAATTTTATTAAATATATCATTCATACATGAACATATATAAGCAATAAGTGTGTAGCTTTGTAAGTTCACAACCTTTACTATACATTTATTTTATCTATTCATTTTTAAAGAGATGGCTGCCGTATTGAAGAAAGTGCCTTGGTCCTGCCTGGAGTGAAAAGCTCTGATTTTATCAGAGACCAATTGGGGTGTTTAAGGTGTTTTCACTTAAGAATCCCTATATCCGCACAAGGCCCCAAAACACAGCCCAGATGAAGGGGAAGGTCTCTGGGGGTCTAAGCCATATATCTCTCTTCTACCTCCCGATGTTTGATTCCAATCTCACATCCTTCTTTGGTCAACTTCTGATGGTTTTCACACTAAAGCTCTTCTTTCTTCTCCAGATGGGAATATTTGTAACAAGATGGTAGCTGACCTGGCTCAGATTTGAGATCCAGTTATGCTACTTATAGTGACAATAGTTAACGTGTTTTGTATGCTCGTTATAGAACAAGTACTGTTCTAATCACTTTATGTTAGCAATTTAATCTTCACAATAATTCTGTGAAGTATTATTAACAATTCCCATTTTACAGATAATGTAATTGAACCATCAAGAATAAATTGAATAAGGTGCTTATGGTTACATAAATAGCACATTAGAGCCAGAATTTGTACTGAGGGAGTCTGTCTACAGATACTTTAGTCTTAATTCAAACTTACGCTTATTATATCTATGATTTTAAGCGTGTTTACTGATATATGAAATGAGTACAACAATATTTGCATAGGATTAAGTGTGGAAATCAAGTATAAGAACATTTATGAAAATGAATGATGAGATTGAAATATTATACAAATGCTAACTCTTATTATTACCATAACTATGTCTTTATATACTTTTGGCTCACACTTGGGCTTAGTCAAGGTGCCTTCTAAAACTTCTAGAAAAGTCCATTAATTGTGTTTTGGACTACAAAACACTTATAGGTGATGAATTCAATCCTTTGTCTCCCAATATTAGTTCATATGACTGAGAAACCACTTTGTGTTCTTTCTCTCGAACTTAACAACCATACGATAAATTTTGCTTTTGTGGCATCTTTCATCTAAGAATCTCAAGGGGCACAACAAACATTATCTTCTTAACTACCTTATCAATTTTCACATAATCTGTCTCTCAAGTAGGTGGCAAATAATTCAAGCTGAGATATATTAAGTTAATTATCAAAGATCACAGAACCAATCTATGACAAACAGTGAAGAAAATATATGGTTAATTTATTTCCAGATCCCTTGCCACAGTTTTTAAAATCAGTCAAGATACTTTCTCAGATACTGCTCAGGTTATTGAGTTGTTAGATGAAGAGTTGGATGCTAGGCAGAAGCCTCTTTCCTGTCTCTCATTTGGTTTATTGAAACAAGACAAAATCTCAATCCGATGAATAGTGACAAAAATAATTGCTTATAAGTGTGTGCTGTTACACAACTTTATTTTGATCTTATGAAAACCTAAGTAGAGAACATAGTTGAGTCCACCTGAATTTCTGACTTTAGAATTGTACACTAATAAATGTTGTTTTAAGCTGCCAAGTTTGTGATACTTTGTTACCTAGGAATAGAAAACTATAATATATGAATATAAAATATTATAGACCCTAAAGAACTCCTTTATTTGGTATCTTCTATCCAAGGTGAGCTGCTTGTTTTGTCTGTCTGCTTATGGTGACTATTGTTTGTCCAAATATAGCATATTTTCAGTCTTGTCTTTAGGACACAACATTTCCTATCAGAATGTTATAAAATTAAAATCACAAAATCAGTTCACTCCAATAATACACACTTTTCTGATTGACTTGTTTACTACTTTGTGCTGCCCGAAGTTATCCAATTCTTGCAGATATCAAAAAAGCAGCCAAGTCCCTGCCATCCGTAATGTTGAAGTATTTAAATTATTTTAGCCTCTTGGGGCTGTAACCTTGAATCCAATCCTATTCCCTATTCTGTATGTTATGCATCTGTAATCGCTTGAGGAACTATATTTCTCTATCACAGCATATTATTTTGAAATCAGTTGTAGAAAGTATTGTAGCATTTCTCAGACAGAAATGAAAGATGAAGAGGAAGCTGGAGCCTAATTATATAAATTAATTTTTAAAAAAATACTTGGTTCATATTCAAATAAGCAAAGGAGGGATAAGAAGAGCAAAATATTCGAGACAAGTACTAAGTTAAGATGCCGCATTTTTCATCCTTGAATAATGCTTAACACATTGGAACACTCAATAAAAATAGTTCCTGTGGAGAAGTTACACTAAGTAGACAAGAAAATCAGATTCTATTGTTCTGTATCAAAAGCCCAGGTCATTGATTATCATTCAGGGTGCCCTTGGGGATATTACTTAAACTCCTTTTTCTTCATTTTCCATACAATATAATACTATTTGCTTTTATATCCTGCTTGCTTTGAGAGTTACAGAGTATTATAAAGACCAAGTTTATTGTTAATTACATTTGTACTCAATTTTAATTAAAACCTTGTTTAATTACTTCTGTTCAATGAAATATATTCTGGATTTGAATTTGATTTTTCAGTGAATGGCTAAAGTCTCAGCATAAATTGAGGTAACTGTTTATGCGCAGCCTAATTTCAATACCCAGTATGGAAATGAAATAAATTGATGTGAACTTAATATAGATAATCAAATAAAAAAGAAAGACTTATGTTAGATACATAATCAAATGTTACTTGGATTTTCCAATTGCTTTCTCATTCAGGAGTCGATGGACTAAATACAACAAAAGGAAATGCGCCTTTGATAATCCCAATAAACAGCAGTGTGCTTTTAATATTACAATACGACAGTGCATAAAAATATGAGAAAGTTCAATATTTACACTCTTAACCTATAGATCATGAAAGCTAAAGCTAAACATCAAAGGGCAGGACAACTGGCATTCCCAACTCAGTATGGAAACTGAATTTTGGCAACTCATTAAATAGAATAAATTTGAGGTCTGCTGAAGTAGTAAAATAAGTTACAAAGAGTAGGGGAGAAGTGTGACAGACTAGGAAGCTGTCATCACTTTCAAATTGCACAGAACAAGAAAAAAAATAGAATAAAATTGAATTTCAAATGTGATTGGGTAAATTTTCAAAAGTTGATGCAATATTTTATATAGCCTTATTTACTGTGCATTTACACATATGACCTTTTTCAATACTCATAATATAGTATTTGTTTGATCTGATATTGGTGACCTAAACTATAATATGCCAACTGACCAGGTTTGAGACATACTTTTATCCCTAAAAGGTGGTGGTGTATTCATCTCCACTTAAGACACTTGGAAACCAAAGATTAAGAAATAAGGGTATTTTATTTTTCTTCAAAGGAAAAGTTAGTGTTTATGTTAGAATTAGGATCATGGAGACAAGAAAACAAAAGAAAAATAAGAACATATCTCTACATTGTATATACTATTAACTCATTTTTCTAACTCAGATTAAAATATTTTGGCATCTTTTATTTGGTAATAATGAATATTATAGGAAAGGCCCCTTTTGATAGTGGTTAGCTTGAGATTTCAGGTTTGATTTCAATAATATATATGGTAAGGGCCAGTTTACTGATAGAGAAAGGATAATATTTTTTAAAAAATAGAGAAAACAGAAATAGGGCTGGACTGAGATTGAGATTGTGATAAATCCTTGACCTCCATCCTGGACCTCAGGTCAAAAACAAAAAAAACTGTTCGCCTAGGGTTTGCTAGGTATCAGCTCTCTGCATTGCTGGATAATCAAAACTACTGTACAAATCCCTTGAAGCCACAAAATCAATTACGGATTTATGTATTCCTGTGACCATGTGGAGAGACTGTCACAGGCAATGAAAACTTACGCTCCCGGAGCTCCTGAAGAAGAAAGAACTTCTGCTGAGAGACAGAGCTAAACCACAATTCAGAATATATTCCTTAAATCCTCTAAAACTGCCAGAGCTTCCAAACCTCAATTAGGCTCATCTTACAAGATGTGTGTGCTGGTTAGGAGCTATATGTATCCCAGAAGATCTTAAATCTAATCATTCCTGTGGGTAAAACCCAATGTAAGTAGACCCTTTGATGAGGCTACTTCAGTTAAGGTGTGACCCACCTCATTCAGGATGAGTCTTAATTCTATTTCTGGCATCTTTTATAAGAGGCTGAAATACAGAAAGAGAAAGAAAGCCATAGAAGCAAGAAGCTGAAATAAATGGAACCCAGGAAGAGAAGGACAAACCAGCAAACACTGCCTTGTGCCTTACCATGTGACAGGGAAGCCAAGGATTAATGATGTAAAGGAATAGAAATTACATTGGGACAACTCTTATTTTCACAGGCATTATATAAAATTTAATCAAGAAAACACAAATTTATTAGGTGATGCAGATTGACTGTATACCATTTACACTGTTTTTGTAAGTTAGTGACCTTGAGCAAATTCCTAATAGTTTTGTGATAGTCTTCTCTAGAAAAGAGAAAAATAATAGAAAAGTCTGGTGTACTTGGCTATTGTGATGAGCACTTGAGATAAAAACTGCAAACTTGTCATGCAAACAAAAATGTATTTCTACCTGAGTGCTATTTCCTATCATATCCATCTTCTTATTAGATGCTGCTTGTATGTCTTATAGAGAACAAATCTCAAATGATATTTTTCTATACTGAGTGGAAAGTCTCTTGTTTAACAAAAATAAAACAATGCATCTTTCTTTGAAACCTAGAATCAGATTCTTGATTTATGTTTTGTTTTTACTTTTTTCTTCGAAATTATCATGTGTTTATATCAATTGGAAAGCTCTTATAGCAAGGTACTGTGCGCCCTTCACCCAGTTTCCATGAATGATTTCATTTTAGGTAATCCCAGTACAATACTAGTCACAATGCACATGTGTATTTCTGTAGTAGGCTAAAAAGATTCCCCCCAAAATGTATTTACTCACTAATTACCATAACTGGTAAACTATTTACCATATATGGTAAAAAAGTGAATATTAACTTATAAGGCAAAATATATGATTGAGTTAAGAATCTTGAGAAGAGGAGCTTATCCTGGATAAATCCAGGTTGGTCGGCAATGTTATCACAGTGTCATTGTAAGAAAGAGGTAGAGGGAGATTATTCCCACACAGAGAGGTGATGGCAATGTAAAGACAGAGCAGAGAGGTATCTGGCCACAAGTCAAAATGAAAGCCAGTAAAAGCTGGAGGGAACAAGGAATGGATTCCCCTCTAAAGTCTCCTGGAAGTAGGCTTCTGCCGAAACCTTGATTTCAGACTTCTGGCCTCCAGAAATGTGAGAGTGCAAATTTCTCTTGATTTCAGCAACCAAGTGTTTGGTAATTTCTTACAGCAGTCACATGAAACTAATACAAGTTCTATGTCATTTTATCACAGGAGAGGTTGGTATGAGTACCACCACAAAGATACACAACTAACCCATCACCACAAAGATCTCCTGTGTGCTAACCCTTTGTACTTATACCTACTCAGCTTCCGCTCCACCATCCCTAATGCCTGGCAACCACTAATCTGTATTCTATTTCTATAATGTTGTCATTTTGAGAAGTTTATAGAAATGGAATCATGCAATATGTAATTTTTTAAGACAGTTATTCCCCACTCAACATAATGCCCTTGAGACACATCCATGTTGCTGCACGTAATGATAGTTTATTCCCTTTTCTGACTGAGTAATATTCCATGGTACAGAGATAACACAGTTGTTTTTTTAACCATTCTCTGATCGAGGGACATTTTTGTCAGTTCCAATTATTGGCTATAAAAATAAAGCTCCTATGAAAGTTCATGTACGGGTTTTTGTGTGGAAGTAAAATGTTGTATGTCTGGGATAAGAGCTCAAGAGTGTTAATGTTGGGTTATATGGTAAACCCATGATAGTTTTATAAGAAACTGCCAAACTATATTCCAGAGTGGATGTACAATTTTATATTTCCACCATCAATATATCAGAGATTCACTTTCTTCACATCTTCACCAGCATTTAGTTTTTTCACTATTTTTTATTCTTGTTGTTCTCATATACATGTAGGGATACTTCATTGGGATTTTAACTTTCATTTCTCCAATGGCTAATGTTGTTGAACATCTTTTCATGTGCTTATTTGGCATTTGTATGTCCTCTTCATTGGAATATCTCTTCATGTGTCTTGCCCAAATTCTAATTAGAAAGTTTGCTTTAAATGTCAAGTTTTGATAGTGTTTTTTATATTACAGTTAAAAGTCTTTTGTTAGACTTAGTTTGCAAATATATTCCACCAAACTATAGCTTACCTTTTCATGGTCTTCACAGGTCTTTCACAGAGCAAAAGATTTTGATTATAATAAAGTTTAATGCATTGATATTTTTCCTTTTATGATGCATGATTTTGATGTCAAGATTAAGAAATCTTCATCAAGCCATAAATCCTAAAGATTTTCTTGTGCTTTTATTTTTAGAGTTTTATACTTTATATTTAAACCAATCATTCCTTCTAAGTTGATTATTTTAAGGTGTGAAGTTTTGGTCAATGTTATTTAAATTAAATTTAAATTTAAATTTTCTATTTTAATTTTCCTGTGGGTAACCAATTTTTCCACCATCATTTGTTGGCTCTTTCCTTCACTAAAATGCTTTGGCACATTTGTCAAATATCTCTTGGCTGTATTTATTTGAGGCTATTTCCAGATTCTCTGTTCTGTGCCATTGATCTATTATGTCTATATCTTCAACAATACTAAACATTTTTGATTATTATAGCTGTATAACAAGCATTAAAATGTGTAGAAATATTCCCCCACTTTATTCTTTTCAAATTTGACTTAGCTATTCTAATTCCTTTGCTTTCCTATATAAATTTTGAATAATCTTATCTATATCTACAAAAAAAATCTTGCTGGGTTTTGATAGGAATTGAACGTGTATTTCATTTTTGGGCTATTTAGCATCTTTGCTATGTTGAGTCCTCCAGTAAAAGAATGCAAAATGTCTCCCCATTTAGTTACAACATATATAAGTTCAGTATATATTTTGTTAGATTTACACCTATTTCATTTGTTTTTGAGTTATTGTAAGTTGTATTGTATTTATTTGAAGTTTCATGTGTTCCTTGCTAGCCTATAGAAATACAATAATACAATTATTTTTAATTGATTGTGTATGCGATAACCTTGCTGAGTTCACTAATTCTAGTTTTTATTTAGATTCCTTAAGATTTTCTATATAGAACATCTTGTCATCTGCAAACAGAGAAAGTATTGCTTCTTTGTTGTGAACTGCATGTATTTAATTTCCTTTTCTTGACTACTGCCTTGGCTCTAAGTTCCAGTATAATGTTGAATGGAAGTGGTGAGAAGAAACATCCTTGCCTTGCTCTTGATCTGAGGGTGAAAGCATTCAGTCTTCTACTATTAAGAATAACATTAACTGTAGGTTACATGTATATATCCTTTATTAGGATGAAGAAATCCCCTCTATCTTAGTGTTCTGAGAGTATTTATCATGAGTAAGTTAATAATGAATGATGTTAATATGGTGGAATAAACTAATTAATTTTCAATATTAAACCAGCTTTTCATCCCTTAAACAAGTCCCACTTGGTTATAATGCATAATTCTTTTAATGTATTGCTAAAGTCTGTATTCTAATATTTAAAGAGTTTTGCATTTGTTTTCATTGCAGACTTTGAACTATAGCTTTCATTTTTGGACTATCTCTGTCTGGTTTTGGTATCAGGGCAAACATGGTTTCATAGAATGAATTGAAAAGTGTTACCTCCTTTTCAATTGCATAAATTAGATGTTAGATGTTCTTTAAACATTTGGTAGAATACTCCAGTGAAATAATTAGCATATAGAAACTTTCTGGTTTGGGGAGGATTTTAACTAAGAGTTCAATGTCCTTAACATTTATAAGACTCTTCAGCTTATCTAATTAACAAGGGGTAAATTGTAATTTGTACTTTTCAAGGAATTTGTCAATTTAATCTAAGTTGTCAAATTTATATGTATAGGTTTGTTCATAATGTTCTTGAGTATCTTTTTGATGTCTGTGATGATATAACTTCTTTCATTTTTTATTTAGTAATTTGACTCTTCTATTTCTCATTTTCAGTCTTATTACAGGTTGTCAAATATATTGCTCTTTAAAAAAGTTTTTGTTTCTTTGATTTTTTCTATTATTTTTCTGTTTTTAATTTCATCAATTTCTGCTCTTTTCTTTATAATTTCTTTCTACTGCTTGCTTTGAATTAATTTTGCTCTTCTGTTTGTTTCCTGAGTGCATGATTTAGATTACTGATTTGAAACATCTATTATTTTCTAATTTAAGTTTGGAATGCTATAAATTTCCCTCTCTACACTGCCTTAACAGCATCTAACAAAATTTTGAAATGTTTTATTTTCCTACTTATTATTTTTAAATTTTCCCTAAGATTCCTCTTTACCCTAGGATTATTTAGAAACACATTGATATGTTTCTGAGTCTTTCATTATTTTTCTGTTAACTTTTTGCTTGATTTCATTGTGGCCAGGAAATATATTCTGTATAATTTCAACTATTTTAGATTTGCTGAGGTTTGTTTTATTGCCCAGGATATAATCTTTCTTCTGCATGCAGCTATTATTGGGTAGAGGGTGCCATAGATATCTATTATACCCTGTTGTTTGGTAGTATTGAATTCGTTTATATCTTTGAATTTCTATTTGTTTTATCAATTAAAGAGAAGGTGTATTGATGTCCTTAACTGTAATTGTGGATTTGGCTATGTATCTTTTCGATTCTATCAGTTTTTGCTTCACATATTTTGCAGCCCTATTTTGCAGTTTGGTACATACACATTTAGAATTGCTATGCTTCAGTGGATTGACACTTACCTTTGCACAGAGTCCCTCTCTGTCCCGGAAAATTTCCTTTGTTCTAAAGTCTTCTTTAATCAATATTAATACAGCCAGTCTTGCTTTCTTTTCATAAAATTTTACATCTTTATCATTTTTTATCCCCCTCCCCCAGATGGTTCTCTTGTCTGTCTGCTCATTGTTTGCTGGCCTTCTCCAGGAGGCAATAGTAACCAAACCCAGGACCTCCTATATGAGAGGTGAGTGCCCAATGACCTGAGACACATCTGCTCCCTGTGGTATCTGCTGGCTTGTGGCATCTGCTCATTTAGTCATCTGCTTGTTGTGGCAGTGTGGCATCTAGCTCATTGCGGCAGGTGTGGCAGCTGCTTATCTTCTTTAGGAGACACTGGGACATGAAATCCTGTACTCCCATGTGTTAGACAGGTGCCCAACTGTTTGAGCCACATACACTTCCTATGCTATATCGCCTTATTTCCCATTACTTTCAAACTTATTGTATCACATTCTAAAGGCAGTTTCTTATGGACAGCCTATCGTTAGATCATATATTTTACCTGCTCTGCCAAGTTGTCTTTTAATGGTATGCTTAGACAATTCACATTTAATGGAATTATTGATATGTCAAGGCTTACACCTGCAATTATTTTTTTCCATTGTTCTCTCTGTTCTTATTTGTTTTAATTTTTTTTCATGCCTTCCTGTGGGTTTCTTGAATATTTTTAAGAATTTCATTTTGATCTATATACAATGCCTTTGAGTATATCTTTTTGTATAGCTTTTCATTGTATGTTTTAAGTATTACCTTATATATACATAACTTGTTAATGTCTATTGATGTCTAATATGAACTAATGGGTCCCATTTTATTCTGTGATGTTTGGCTCATGGAAAGCAGTAATGTTTGCAAGATTTCTGTCTTTCTTCGATGTACCGTTCCTATTCCTTTGGCCAGAGAAAGCAGGTATTCTGAGGGCTTCTTTATGCTGCTGTTGTTTTGTCTCTGAATTTCCATGTTTCCAGGTTGCCAGCTTCTCTAGTATCTAGCCTGGGATACATAAGGGAAAAAGAAAACCCAGGCAACTCACCATCATGATTTCCTTATGGCTTGAGGTCCCCAATCCATTTGCCTTCCTTCTATCTTTCAGAGTCTTCTTAAGTTTTTTTTTTTTGCGTATGTTTTCTAGGGTTTTTATTTGTATTTAGTGAGCAGAATAGGGAAAAGTATATTGACTCCATTTTTCTCAAAATGGAAGTCTCCAGAGTTCTGTTTTTAGCAGTGTGTTCTCATTTTCCCTTCTAAATGGCAGACAATTCACGAGTGAGTTTATTTGTATATGTCTAATTACATCTGTTGTGGCTCCTACTCTTACCCAAGAGGCAGGTATTCAGTTCGCAAAGCTATTCATATAGTTTAACGGTCTGGAGTATTAAAAACATTATTTCTGCTCTGCATGTATGAATTAAATTTAAATCTCATTAAAATATAGAAAAAAAGAATTAGTAAAATTGCTCCTATTTCTAACAGGTTTGTAAAGGAAGCATAGTATCCCCAATAATTAACAACATTTTTTTAAAAAAGCTGAGACCAAAGGGAATATTTCACCCCCAATTTTTTAAAAGAGGAAAATTTGACTGCAAAGGAATTCCTGGCGACCAGACTGTATGTGTTAAATGTGCCCTTTCATTTAACACAACTTCTAAACAAAATCTTTAGGCCAAGCCACTGGGCTTGGTGTAGTGTTTGACCTGTGAGTGTAGCTACACTTCAGGAGAGCCCAGTTAACACCATTTCAAAAATAAATGAATGAATGAAAGAAAAGATTAATCAACTTTAGACCTCAATGAGTCTAAATTCTCTCCTCTTTTCAATGGGAATAATGGTAATTCTGATTCATCTGGACTGTTATTGTAAGGATGAAATGAAGTAATGCATGAAGAAGTGCTTGGTAAAGAATAATTTTACTGGAGTCTGCCGGGGAATCTCAAATTCTTTCCTATTGCAAAGATCCCAGTAGGTAACTCTCTGGAGCAAAAGTTGTTTCTGGTTACCTTCTAAGTTCTTTCTGCAAAAAGTTGTTTTGAATGAAAGTTTTGACATTTTATTCGTCTAATTAAATTTTTCCAAAATAAAATTCAGTAAGGCCTTCATTCTTTTAGGAAATTTAGAATAGTATAGAAAAAATCATAATCCCCTTCCTCCAATCCCACCATTCTAATTACTGACAGCAATGATGTATTTTTATTCAGTTATGTACAGAGAATGAGGCTGTCCTGGGGAAAAGGACCCGCTTTAAAGAATTGGTCATTATCATTAGGACCTTTTTGCACATTTCTGGAGGCAGTGCGCTCCTGTTACCCGTTTGTCCCACCCCCTATGGTGCCTGCCAAAGACCGGTCGGTATTGTCTAATCAAAACAGTATTTTTATAGTCGTCTCCGGAGTGCTGCCTTTCCAAACTTTGTTTAATCAGGTGAGGGTCAGCTGCCTGCGATTCTAAATGTCTGATAGTCTTTCTCAGTGAATTCGGTCTTATCCCTGCCGAGTACGCAGGTTCAGTTATTGGCAGATTAGAGTTTTCCTCGCCCCTACCCGGCTACTCCCCATTCCTGGGAAAAAGGAATAAATGCTCAGCTTTGGCCGGTGCGCAGCCGGTGACCCGAGCGCGCGCGGCCGCACTGGTCGCCGGGTTCCCTCTCCTGGCTGCCGCCTCCAGCGCGAGGGCAGGCGCGGGGCGCCGGCGCGGAACCAGCCCCCGCAGGGCTCGCCCCGCCGCGCGTGACACCCCTCCCGGAGCGCTCCCAGCGCGCAGCGCCTGCCTTCGGTAGGCGTCGGTCTGTTTGTCCATCTCCGTCTATGGGGGACCCTGTCGAGGGCTTCTACCCCGCGGGGGACAGAGCCCAGCATCGAGGAGCAACCGGACCCAGAGGAAGCGAGAGAGCGAAGGCGCGAGGGAAAGAGGACCCCCGGCAGGCGACACAGCCCAGCCCCCTACTGCTGCCTCTCGGGCTGGCGCGGGTTCTCCGCACCAGGTGAGTCCAGGCGCGCTGCGGAGGTGAGGTTGTTCTCACCGCCGGTCTCCCGTGGCGGGGCTGTTCGCATCCCCTGCGTCTCTGTAATTTCAGGATTCAGACTTGCTGCAGCAGCAAAGGCCTTTCAGAAGAAGTTTCAGGACTGCTTTCTATACTGAGACCAAGGTTTCTTTCCCACCAAAAATATGTTTCTATCTAGTCCTAATAGTGGGGAGCATGTAATCCAGGCCTAACAGAGAGACCAAAAGACGAAGGAAATTGTCGCCAGGCTGTGTCCTTACATTGGCGCTGTCTCAATCACAGATCCCTGTCCTAACACCCCCCCCCCCCCCCAAACACACACAGGAGTGTCTGATATTAGAGTGCAGGGAGTCAAAAAAGTAGCCTGGTTCTGAACTACGTGAGGCCATGTAAAGAATTTTAAAATCCTGGACTGTACATTTTAGTTTGTTTGTCCATGGGCCAAACAAATAGCAATCAAGGAGATTTATGGTTACATAACACTTTCAGAGTATTGATGCTCTCTCACTGGGCCCAGGCAGGGTCTTTTTAAAGGTATTATTTACATATAGAACAATTCACTGGTTTGAGATGTACAGCTCAGGAGTTTTGACAAATGATATGTACATTAAGAAATAGAATATATGCATCATGCCAGAAATTCCCCTCGTGCCTACTTTCATTATCCACACTTTCCCTAATTCTGTCACCACAGATTTTGTTTGCCTTTTATTTAAATTTTTATAAATGGAACTATATAATATATACTCGTATACAGCTTCTTTCACTAAGCAAAAAAGGTGCTGAGAATATTCATGTTGTATCAGTAATTTGTTCCTTTGTGTTGCTTAGTGGTCTTCAACTTTGTGAATAAACACAATTTGTTTTCCGTTCTTAGGTATTTGGATTGTTTCCAGTTGTTGTCTTTTATAAATAAAGTAGCAAAGAACATTCTTGAAACATTTTTTTGTGGGTATTTGTTTTCAATCCCCTCGTGTAAATACATACCATTGGATTTGCTGGGTTATAAAGTAGGTGTAGTTTAATATGATTTTGAAAAAACATTTGTCCTACTTTTATTTCCACAGCGACATATGAGAAGACCTAGTTGCTCCACATCCTCTACAGCACTTGGAATATCAATAATTTTAATACAGGAACTCTAGTCTGTGGTTTGTCTTTTCATTTTTTTACCAAGTCATTTGCAAAGCAGATTTTTTTTTCATATTGATGTAGCTCAATATATCAGTTTTTATGGTTCATGGTTTTTTCTTATCTAACAAATCTTTGCATTCCACAAGGTCATAAATACATTGTGTTATGTTCTCTTCTACAAATGTTAAAACTTTGCACTTATTTTTAGGTCTGTGATTCATCTCAAAATAATTTTTCTGTTTGGTTCGAGATAGGGATCAGAGTTTTTTGCATGTTTTTTTTTCCCATATGAATATACAATAGTTCCATCATCATTTATTGAAAAATTATCCTTTTCCATTGGTTCACATTGGGACCTTTGTTGAAAAACATTTGACATAATTTTGGGGTTTTATATCTAGAAAAATGATTTGTCTCATTGACCTGAAATTTGCATATCCTTATTCTAATTCTTCTTATTATATTGTTTATCATCACTTTATAGAAATTCTTGAAACCAAATAGTATAAAGACTGAAAATTATTCTTTCTCAATATGTTTTGGCTTTTCTAGGTTCTTTGCATATCCATATACATTATAGACTCACCTTAGTTCCTACAAAAAAAAACTACCAGAATTTGATTTGGATTGTATTGTATCTCTAGAACACAGTGGGAAGAACTGATGCCTTAACTCTTATAGACCTTCTAAGAAACATCATCTTATGTTTTGAATTTCTCCCTGCAATATTTATAAATGCAGAGATTATAACCAATTTGCACATTTAAAAAAATTCAATCCAATGTATTTTATATATATATTTTAATGCTGTTGCAAATGGCTTGTCTGAAATTTTGTTCTCCAAAAGTTTCTTGTCAATTTATATAAATACAATAAATGTTTGAATACTTACTTTGTATTCTGCACCCTTGCTAAATCATGTTAGTTGTTTAATTCTTAAGAATTTCTCTATACAAAATCATTTTGCCTGTAAATAAATGTAATATGTTTTCCTTTTCAATTACTGTGTTTTCCTCTTCCCTTATTTCACTGGCCGTGTGCTCCAGTACAAGGCTGAATAAATGTGGTGAATGAGGACACCATGACTTTTTTCCAGTTTTGGGGAAAGATCATTTACTATTTCACCATTAAGTATACTATTAGAAGTGTATGCTTTTTTGCCAGATTGAAGAAGTCTCTTCACTTCCTATTTTTGCTGAGAGTTCTTATTATGAGTGCATGTTGAATTTTATCTCTTTTTGGAGCATCTTTTAAGATAATCATACAATATTTCTTATTTATACTGTTATTATGGTGAATTACACAGATTTGTTTTGAATGTTGAAACAAACTTTCATCCCCGGGATAAACCCCATTTCTATAATGTATTATCATCTGTGTATATTGCTGGAGTTTATTTATAATGTTCATTGATGATTTTCGTATTATGTTTCTTTATATGTTTTATAACCTTTTGTTGAAACCTGGACATTGATATTTAAGTGTCTTTTTACTGAAATTCAGACTCTGTGTCTGTTCCTTAAGGTTGCATCCAGCTAGTGTTTTGGCAAACTTTTCCTTGAATGCTAGGAGCTAACAACAAAAAAGAAGAACAGAAGAGAAGGAAGAAAAGGAGAAGGAGGAAGTGGAGGGGAAAGGAGAGAAGACCTTAGGGTTCTTCTTTTTTATTTTATTTTATTTTTATTTGTGTTGGTTCTTCTGAGGGTTGTCTGAGAATAGCTCCAAGCCAAAGTGCAGTGGCCTCCCTGATCCTTTCTGCGCAGATAGCTTGTCTGCAGCATGCACCTGTGACCCCAGGAATCCCCTCATTTGCATGTTACAAATGCCTAGGAAATAATTTATTTATGGTCCCGTCCTCTGTACTCTATGTCATACAGCCTGCAATCCTTTGTCTCATGCAGCACTAGTTGACTGCTCTCCTACTTCCTTCTGTAAGAAAGTTTTTGAGCTGCCTTTTACACACAGAACAATTTCTGGGATGATGAGTTCCTTGGGCCACCACCAGATTGGGCCAGATAGTCATGGTCCCAGTATGTGTACAAGCCCACTCTCCTCCCTGTGACACTGGAACTAGAGATTCGTACTGGTGGCACAAACTGGCTCTTTACCAGCTGGTAAGTGTTTTTTTAAAGAAGCCTTTTACTTGATTCAGTGCTTCCCATTTACTACAGTTCTATAATTGTTTTCTTGAGCCCTGAGAAAGGTGCTTCTGTCAGTTCTTGCTGGGTGTTTAAAGCTTATGTGGGAAGACAGCCCTGAAGTATCTCACTACACCATATTATTTGGGCGGAGACTTCAAGGCATCTTTTAACTTATGTTCTAAGTAAAGCAATTGCCACACTTAGCCATGGTTGAATTCACTAGCAGATGGTGGCACATGCCAGTCTTATTTTCTATATCCTTTGGATGGTATTACTGATTTTCTTATCAAATTATTTTCAAACTTTGGAGAATGTAGAGCTGAGATTCTTAATGCAAAAACACATTACTTGATACTTAGCTATTTTTATTTGGTAGGTCTATAGTTCAGGATTGTTTTAAAGTTAAGAAATGTGTTAATTGCAATTAGAAAAACTATAGTCATTATATAATAGTATTATAGCTAAAGGGTATAACAAGACTTAATTTAAGAATGAAATTGTGAATAATATTTCTGTTCTAACCTCCTCACCCCTGCCATGTTTTTGATAGCAACTTTACAAGCTGAGGCACTATTGCATTTTTTTTAGTCCATAATTTTCTCTATAATGAATAATATTAGGGTCCCTGATTAGAGGTTCTTCAGTCATCCTCCAGAAAACTCAAATATTCAGCTCTTAACAAAAGTTAAGTGTTTTTATTTTTTTTTAAAGGTGGTAATCCCTTAGCAATAAAGAAAGCTATTTAAACCTGACAATTGGCTCTTCCCCTCAGGAGATGGCATATAAATGCTGTAAAAAGCAATTTAATGACATAAATAATGGCAGCTAATATAGAAAGTCATTTAACTTATGTACAAATAACTGTGGTTAAAGAAAGTCAACATGTCTTGGTTTAATAGATGCAGCATAGAATGGCTATACTTTTTAAATAGTCTCCTTCTGTAGAAGTATTAAATTGCTATTACAAGTCAGCCGGTAATTCACTTCAGAAGGAGGAGTCTAGGTGTTAAAAGGAAAAGTAACATGAAAAATTCTTCACTAGTTTTTGGTGAAAAGAAACCCATGGGGTGCTGGAGAAAGCTTGTGCTTTTGTCTGCTCAACCTCTGTTACTTTATGCTGTGGTTTAGCTCTTGAAGCCTTTGGTTTGTTAAGTTTTAAATGACTTGTTTGAGAAAGAGCCATGGCAGGAGGTGGGCTGAGTGAAGTTCTACTGATTTCTGGTGGTTTTACATCAAACCGGCATGTCAGTTATAGTCCTCCCACCTGGAGTGCCCTTTGTGATCTCTCCTGGACCCCCTGACATTAAGCAGTCACCCCACATGTGTATTTGTGTTCTCTTTTAAAGAAATGCTACAAGCGGATGATGCCCTAGTCTAACCCTAGTATCAAGCAAATAAGTCATGATGTAAGACCAGTCCAAATTTAACTTCTCAAGGGTCTCAAAGGAATTTGAGTTAGCTTCCCTTAGCTCTATTAACAAAATAAGGCTGCCACAGCTCACTTCATATGATACTATATATGTTCATTTATATGTGGTCAGTTTTGTATAATGCTGCAGAATCATGTTATGGAAATTTCTTCTCCCTACATTAAGATATTAATATACCAGTGTTTGTTTTTTTTACCTATCTGGAAAAAGAATTGTTAAAATATTTCATAATAATGTACATTTTCCTTTTGCAACTAATCTGTCATTTTCCCCAGTCAAAATACTGGAAATATTTTTTGTTTGTTTTGCATTGTTTTAGGAAAAAATAGAAGCAAACTAGATGTTTCATAAGAACTATCCCATGAATATTAATATGGTTTATGCACCTAGTTCTGGAAACTATTGATCAGCCTTGTTGAGTGTGTGTGTGCATTTTCCTGAAAGAAACAGCTATATATATCTATCTATCTTTGGTCTTATAATTACATATGAAAGCATGCCCTCTGCACGCAATTACTACACCTAGGAAAAGCCTCATTGATCTCCATCATTCTCACTCTCTCTTTTTCTCTGTCACACAGACTCAGACATTCTTATTCATACAAACATTTAGACTATTACTTCTTATCTTATTTCCTTAACCCACGTAATAATCTTAACCTGAAACATATTCCTTCTAACTCTTCTCACCAAATTCATACTTCATCTTTCCAAAGTCGGATCATTTCATTGCAACTTAATCTTTTCTCTGACTAGGTTGCAGTCAGTATCAGATATAGAGAACATCTCTCTGTCACGTGTCATATGTCACATCTTGCATTTGCATTTGCCTTCTATTTGCTTTCACATTTACACTTCAGTTTAAGAAATATAAATCTTCTTATACTAAATGTGCCAGTGAACAATAACTTATATTATTTTGCCTCTTCAAATATAGGACTCTAAGAAGTCTTATATTCTCTTTCCCCCCAAAATAATCTGTTTTACTAGTGGTTTATTCATTTATTTTATATATTTAAAAATAGGATTATAACTAAGTTACTTTGTTTCTATGATGTGCTTATTTTCTTTTTCATTTTAGTCTATCCTACTTGGTATCAGTGTCATATTTTCATAGAGGGCTGGATTCTATCTTTTTTCAAATATATTTGTAGCTCTATTTATGAAATAGATAGTCGTTAGTAATGATCTTTGCTCATAAGGTATTGGTCCAGTGGTGGTCTCAATGATATGGCGGCCTTATCCAAGGAACAGGAGCATGCTCCCTGTTTTGTTCTGAGAGAGTTTGTGTGATTCAGATGACTTTATTTTTTTTAAGGAGGTACCGGGGATTGAACCCAGGACCTTTTACATGGGAAGCAGGTGTTCAACCACTGAGCTGCATCGACTCCCCAAGATGATTTTTCTTCCTTTAGTGGAAAATCTCTTTAGTCTGCGACTGTAGTTTTCTTTCTGGAAAGTTTTGTTTTGTTTTGTTTTATTTTGTTGGGGGGGAGGTGGGTTGGCAGGTTGTTTTGATTTTTTAAAATAATGGCTTTGGTTTCTTTAACTGTTAGGAATTTACGATATTTCATGATTTGTGTGTGTGTTGTATGTGTGTTGACTTTGCAGATTGGCTTTTCAGACTTGGTGCCTTTTGATTGCTGTGGTCAAACTTGTAGACCTCAGTATTTCATACAATCCTTCGTGTCCTTGTGTTGTCTGCAGGCTTGAAGAAGATGTATATCTCTATATTCTTTTTACAGAACCATTTTATTTTTAGAATACTAAATTTTATGTACTCATTGTGGACAATTTTGAAAATACAGAAAATTACAAACATAAAAATGAAATCTCCCATAACCCCAGTATTTGGGTACCACTATCATTTTGTTTTAATCCTTTCACAATAATGAGATAATTTGTGGTGTTTAATAATGCTTACTGAATGTTTTGTCAGTGTATTAATATGTTAACCCACTTAAGATAGGTTCTAATAAATCATACTCTGAATTTAGATTAATTTAAAAATTTGACAATTTTAAATAAATTGATAATCACATATAACAATTTATTGCAATGCATAGCTTGATAATATCATTCAGTCTATCAGATCACCTCATTTAGATTGCTTTTTCATTCCTATTCAGAATCCTAATAACCAGAATTCATTATTATTAATATATGAGCCAAGGTGATAGATAACCTATTACTTTAATACTTTGTGTTTTTAATTAATTTCTCTGGGTAGGTAATTTTCAGTAGACTTGATGCAAGTCTGCATCATAACTTTGTAACATACTAATGAAGGCTTTATTAAAATATATCTAATCTTGGGTTTATAGGCAGTGTGGGATGAAACATTAGATAAAATTACAAATGTTTTTTTGTTTGTTTGTTTTTGTTTAGACAATGCAAGGTGAATATTTCTTAATTTATTCTTATGTGTGAAACCTTATCAAAATACCCCAGGTCAGGTGAGACATAAATATAGAAAAAGGGTTGAATTGATGCTCCTTTTTTTATTTATAGGAAGGAGACAGAATTTAGTTTATTCTAAAAAAGGATGTTGAAAACCTGTTGATATAAGAGTCTCAAATTAATTATCTTGAATTCTGGATGTGATTCAGATATTAACTTGGGCAATTCTGTAATTTTCTGCCAAGTTGTAAAATTGTAAATGTTTTATTTCATTAGGGAGAAGAATGCATTAAAGTATGTTTAAAAAAATAAAATATACTTTTTTTTTTCTTTTTATGGTCTGCATACATTGAAATTCAACTGCTGGCCTTTTACATTGACCACATAGTGTAAGAGAAGCTGACTGATGTGCTCAGACATGGCCTAACTTAAAGGATGATACATCTATCTTATAGAGAATCCAAGCTTTGTTGAATAGGCCATCAGCAAGAGCTTCTCTGTATAGAGAAAATATTGTTTTGAGAGAGATTCTTCCCTATTAATATTTGTGACATCTAATTTAAAAGTTACCTTTTTTCCTTTTCCAATTCAGAGGTGAATTTGACTGAATGTCACTAAAGATCAAATGATAATCAATCCTTATCCTGACATTCAGTGTACATTCATGACAGCATAGTTTATCCTTTAATCCAGTAACTCCTTCATATTGCTGGGCACAGCATCCAGGGAGGAAGCATGTTCAGTTCCAAAACTGAACCAATCCACCAAATTAAAAAGCAGCTTGAAAAACAAGATTTTTAAATTAAATTCATAGGCAGCAGTGGAACTTGGATAATGAGGACAGCATGAAAGTCCTGACCTCAAATATCATGCAATATAAGTCTACTCTGATAATTTAAAGAACCAAAAAGGAAACATTTCACTCTTTTATGATGTTTTGATATCATGATCTCAAAAATCATTGAGGTTCAAGCATTTGACACTAAATAAACCCATTTTTACAAGGTTGTGGTAACTTATTAGTTAGAAGGCATGGAGCAGGTACAATTAAGATGTCCTTGAAAAAGACTATAGAATTTTCTTTCTCCTTTTCTTTGAAAAGTTGGAAGGATCCTTCTCTTAGCTTTGAAGATTTTTATATGAAGCCACCAATGAGTAATAATGTGCTGTAGGAAATGTGTCTGAAAGTCTTGCTGAATCAAACTTCTCCTGATTTGACAGAGACAAATGTGATGATGTCATTTCCTTGATTATTTTAAATAAATATAGAATTTGAAGGAACTACAAAAGCAAGTGAGCTCATAGAGATAAATGACAACTGCAGTTACCAAGCAAGTACATCAGCTCCACTTTGTTGCCACTCAGACCCTTTACAGTATTTCAACAAATATTTTTATTTGTGCTTCATCTTGTTCCCCTAGATTTTACTAATTACATTTCAGTGATCATTCAGTTTAACCATGTCAAAGCAGAGTTCTTTCAGAATTGTGATTTGACTAAATTGAACCATTTTTACACCTGAAAGAGGTGCATATAAGTCCTTTTCTTTCTTTAGTTCCTTCATGTTTTGGTTGTTTAAGAAATGATGTCTTTGTTAATGCCTTAAATTAGATTCCCTTCAAAACCTTTAGTAGCCTAATAGATTTCAGTTTTTAAAGTCTAGCCAGATGCTATTTCCTCTTTAGAATTTTCTCACTGATTTCAGAGAATTTTATATTGTTCTGTATTCTTTTTTCCAATGAATATATATTATTTTGTTTTTAGCTAATTGTACTTCAAATAATATTTACTGGAGAATTTTTCTACTACTTCAAAAAGTAAAACTTAGTATAATAAGATAAAGAAAAGAATATAAAAATATATTTTACTTGTTGAGTATTAAAAAGACATATTAAAGTATATACCAAGAAATATGATCATAAGAAGAAAAAATTCCATGATGGTGTTTAAAACTTGTGTTTACCTGTATATTCTAATTGTCAGTTGTGAATTTGTATTTATATATGGTTGAAACAGTAAAGATATAAGAAATTAACATAGTTTTCTTTCATTGTAGAAAAAAGTGGAATTATACAGAAAAACTCGAAGAATAAAATTAAAATTAGCCCTGGTAGTCAATGATATTTCTCTTGACTTTACCAAGCATTGTGATTATTATTTAACTTTTTACAAAATAAAAAATGGAACAAACAATCCAGCTAGGTATCTGTGGGAAGAGTTGAGGATTTTCGTAGTAGTGCTTAGCCAATGTAGTAATTTTGTCTCAGTTTTAAAATAAATATGCCAGGAATTTCAATTGTTAGTTTACTTGTGTCACACTTGGAATTATGTGTAAGCCAGTTCACATTTAAGGACTGTAGAGGCCTGTGTACATAGTTCTCTCTGCTATAACACACTTAGACTTCATATCTGCTGTTCCTGAGGGTTAACCATCAATACAATGATTAGGTTGTTTCCTATGTAGGGATTTTTCCATAGTTTATTACCATGTGACTAATTGCCTTTCACAATTTTCATCTCTTTTGGATGTGGATTTTTCCACATATTTTCTGGTAAGTTCTAATTGGTCACACATTCTAAAAATGATAGATCATTTTGAAATTTTATTCCATTCTATTTTCTTCATCTAAGTTTAACGACTCTCTCTTATCAGTTAAATTATTTTTGTACGTGTGTGTGAAATTATTGCTTGCCTAGTTATTTTAACCTTATTGCTACCTGTAATTAACATACCTGAAATAATTCATTTTACTTTCTTTCTATTCTGTCTTCTCTCTTTGTTTGATATCCTTTCAAAAGAATGTGTCTATAATATAGAAAGATATTTGTTCTTTTAACATTATCAGCTCTAGCTGAAATTTGTCATGTATTTCAGTCATTTAACCATTTATTCCTCTGTGCTATGAGAGCACTTTTATTGTCTTTATTTTTTTTAAATGTTACATTAAAAAAATATGAGGTCCCCATATACCCCTCACCCCCCTCACCCCACTCCTCCCCCCATAACAGCAACCTCCTCCATCATCATCAGACATTCATTGCATTTGGTGAATACATCTCTGAGCACTGCTGCACCTCATGTCAATGGTTCACATCATAGCCCACACTCTCCCACAGTCCACCCAGTGGGCAATGGGAGGGCATACAATGTCCAGTAACTGTCCCTGCAGCACCACCCAGGACAACTCCAAGTTCCAAAAATGCCCTCACATCATATCTCTTCCTCCCACTCTCTACCCCCAGCCACCACCATGGCCACTTTCTCCACACCAATGCCACATTTTCTTCAATTACTAATCACAATAGTTCATGAATAGAATATCATAAGTCCACTCTATTCCATACTCTATTCCTCCATCCTGTAGACCTTAGAATGGTTGTGTCCACTCCACGTCTATATCAAGAGGGGGCTTAGCACTTTCTTAGGGCCTCTTTTAATATTTTTTGAAAACAATAAGGCTTTGTTGCTAATATTTAATCTTTTCGGAGGTATTTATTCAAATGTCTTCCCTCATTCCTGGTACGGACAAATGTAAAAACTGATTTAATAATGCTTACATTGTGTGGATTAAGATTATATAAAATAATAAATGTGTACAGTGTTGAATCTGTACATAATCCTCTGAACATAATTATTTCATTTATTTGCGTTCTTCTTCCCTCTTTCCTTCCATTTACCTCTACCCTTTGATCTACCATAAACTTTTCTTTTTTTGAGAAATAATTTCTAGACATCTTTATCTCTCTAGTACATGGTACATAAGAGCCACATACAAATTTGAAGTATCATGCATTTATTTAGGTTAAACAAAAACACCATACCTTTGTTCAATGCAAAAAAGTCAGGATTTGGGTTGGAAAATGAAAAATTATTCTATCATAAACCATTTGTTTGTTCATACCTTTATGAATTCTTAATACTAAGTTTGAAGATTTAAGGTTATTTTTACACTGAGTAAATTTTTATGATACATATATAAACTTTTATTTTATTATTTTATTTATTTTTTAAAGATTTATTTTTTTATTTCTCTCTCCTTCCCTGTCCCCCTCTCCAGTTGTCTGCTCTCTGTGTCCACTCGCTGTGTGTTCTTTTGTGTCCACTTGTATTCTTGTCAGTAGCAAGCAAAGAATTGTGTTTCTTTGTTGCAACATCTTTCTGCATCAGCTCTCCGTGTATGCAGTGTCACTCCTGGGCAGGCTGCAATTCTCTTGTGTAGGGCGGCTTTCCTTATGGGGAGCACTTCTTGTGCATGGGGCTCCCCTATACAGGGGACACCCCTGTATGTGCACTCCTTGCGTGCATCAGCACTGAGAGTGGGCCAGCTCACCACATGGGTCAGAAGGCCCTGGGTTTGAACCCTGGACCTCCCATATGGTAGGCAGATGCTCTATCAGTTGAGCCAAATCCACTTCCCCATATATAAACTTTTAAATTGTATATCCCACTGTTTTCTGGAAAGGATTTGAAATCAAGTACAAAATAAACACATATATGTATGTACATAATACTTAAGTGAAAATAAAATAACAATAGAAAGTAATCATAAAAAATATTCATGAAGGGTAAGGTAAATAAATATTAAATTTGTTTATGAATTTCCTTACAACCAGGAATATTAAATAAGCTAACTATAAGTCTTTGGGTATAATTATCAGAAAAAAGAATATTCTCGTTTCAACAGAGAAAAGATATTTTTCTTCACATTAAATTGTAAACCAATTCTAATGTAGGACTATCATTATTGAATATTTAAGTAATGTCAACAAGGAAAGTGTTAAAATGTGGAGGTGACTACTTCTTTGGATGACCCTTTTTAATGTTATTGAAGTCTGATAAATCTAATTTTTAATCCTCTTCTGGACATTTCCCACCACAAATTACATAAAGATTGACCTTGTCTCTTTGATTTGTTTGTACTAAACTCTATAAAACAAGTCAATTTATTGACTTACTGTGCTAACAATTTGGATACAATCAATCCGTTGAGCCTTGTAATGATGTGGTTAAGAAAAAATGTTATTTACAGGTTAACACAGCCCTACTTTATACAATAAAATCAGTAGCCATACCTGAAAAGACCTTTGGATATGTATATAAAATCATTTCATTATATTGTTTTCTAAAAATTGAACATTATGCTTATTTTCCTTGAATTTATTTTTAAAGTATTTCTAATCATATAATGACTTGGGCTCAAGATTGTTATTTTAATAAGGATATGTTTGGTTTAAATGAAAAATATTTATATATTCAAGATGTAGATACATTTGTATGATAAAGGAGAGAATTGTTAATAAAAAATGAGATTATTTTTTCTTATAGTACTACTTCACTCTTGATAAAGTCAATATATTTTGTAAGGCAAGAATGGCCAAATAAAGTCCCTTTTTTAAATCAATAGAATCCTCTGAGTTTTTTGTTTATACTTTGAAACTTTATTTTAGTGTCTTACTTTACATTTAAATAGTCAAGCTGTGCTAGATAAAATAAACGTAATATTGAAATACCTGTGTCTTTGTTTTCTGCAAAAGTAAGTAATATGTACACATCACATATATATACCATTAGTTTGATGTTGTTGATCTGTTTTTTGATAAATAAAGCAGAAGTCTGATATAGTTCCATCATGCATTTAACATGATTAAGATGCTTGATATACCTTTTTAGAAAGATTGAGTATTCAAGGACATGGATATAAAATTCATAAAAGAAGATAAAATAAATATATGAAAATATTTTTAAACTCCTAATAATGTATGAAGTGCAGTTAAGGCAAAAGCACTATCTTTTCTCAAATACCAAACTGCAAATTAATAAAAGTAAATCCAGTGCTGAATAATAGGTGAGCAAAAAGGGATTTTTTCAGAAGTAGGCAAGGTGTAGTGTGAAATGGTATAGGTTTTGAGGAGAGAAATTATAAATATATTATTGAAGTTTAATATTTAAATGCTATGCTATTTAATTCAACAATTCTACTTTCTATAAGTTATATGTTTTCATGAAAGAAAATGGTACATACTTTTTCAAGGGTTCTAATCTCATGATTGTTAATAATCAAAAATACGCGTACAAAGAAGACATCTTAAGAGGCAATGAGAAGGGAAGGGAATTTATTAAATACATTGTGATACATATTCAATAGAACAGTATGCATCTTTTAAAAAATGAGATAACTTTATAGGCACAGACTTGGAAAGTTGTTCATAATATATCTTGAAGAAAGAAAACAATTTGCGTGATCATATAGGCAAGGCTAATTTATTTAAGGAATATATATCTTTATATATGGATCCACACATAAACAAATTCATTCCTCTGGAATTCCAGGAAGAATACAAAATAAGTTAATCCTGGTTTGCCATAAGAGTAGGATTGGTTAGGGAGAGGGAAACCATATACATATATCTACTTTGTAGTATTAAATATGTAAATCCGGGGTGGGGAGGGAAGGAGTGCTCTCTACATCATTGCAAGTAAGAAAAATTTTGGAAAGACGAGAATTATAAATCAGATATATATTACTAAAGCTTTCTAGCTTAAATTATTGGGTATCAGTAGATATTCTCTAAGTAAATCTACCTACCATAAGCTCCTATTTGAAGGCTATGAGGCTTACAGAATTTTTAGGTTAAATATTGATAGCACCCTGTTGTACTTTCAAATATTTCCCATATTGGATAATAAATTGTTTTCATTAATTACAAGAAATTGACTCCCACATCTTAAATAAACATTTCTTTTCCATGAATTTCCTCCCATGGACTGGGAGACTCAATCATAGAGATGGGGTGGAAGAGGATTTTAAGGCTACTTGAATCAAGTTTGCACACAGTATTTCCTCAAGCAATATTTGTTTTTTTTTATTTTATTTTATTTTATTTTATTTTTTTATTGACTTTGTAATAATATTACATTAAAAATATATATATGAAGTCCCATTCAACCCCACCCCCCACCCCACCTCTCCCCCCCCCCCCCCCCCCCCAGCAACACTCGTTCCCATCATCATGACACATCCATTGCATTTGGTAAGTACATCTTTGGGCACCTCTGCACCTCATGGTCAATGGTCCACATCATGGCCCATACTCTCCCCCATTCCATCCAGTGGGCCCTGTGAGGATTTACAATGTCCGGTGATTGCCCCTGAAGCACCATCCAGGGCAGCTCCATGTCCCAAAGACGCCTCCACCTCTCATCTCTTCCTGCCTTTCCCCATACCCATCAGCCACCATGTCCACTTTTCCCAATCCAATGCCACCTCTTCTATGTGGACATTGGATTGGTTGTGTCCATTGCACCTCTATGTCAAGAGGAGGCTCAGATTCCACATGGGTGCTGGATGCAATCCTCCCACTTTCAGTTGTAATCACTCTAGGCTCCATGGTGTGGTGGTGTTAGGGAGCTGAGTTGGCACAAGAAACTCAAGCAATATTTGTAAATACTTTTCCTTACTTCTTCATTTCTTTGGGAAAGTCATGGTATTAGACTGAACAAGCAAAGGAGCCATATTTTACTGTCACTCTAGAAAATTTCTTATTTATTAATTCGATGTTTACAATTAACAAGAAAGATCCAATCAATCAAATATTGTTTAATATAAATACATAGAGACCAGAACAATATATTGATAGGCCTGAGATGGCCTTGTAACTCTGACTTCAACTGCCCATTTGTTTCTATAATCATTACCTATGTCATAAGCCACGAGTTTAAATGTATAGATTCTAACTAACCTCTGAGAAGTGCATGCCACAATTACATGAAATTAATCTATAACACTTATTCACACAACGTGTTACATAGGAAATAACCCAATGAAAATTACCCTTCATTGTCATCATTGTTTTCCTCATCATCCATCATCATTATCATCATCACTTCTCATACACACATACATACACACATTTAAAACTAAGTAGTATGAAGCATTATACTTGCAAGAGACACTTTGAATAAAGTAATGGACTTATGAGTATGTAAGTGTTCCTGTATGAATAATTCATCTTTGGAATAAATATAGAATTTAGGATTTATATTATATAAGAACTGTGTAAATGCTCTCTCTCTAATTCCTAAGTTAAACATAAAATCCTGCCTGAGTATCCTGGTTGTACTTTATAAAATTTTATTGCTTTTTAAATTTTGAACAGTCAAAAGTGCAGTGGAGGGTATCTTCCCACTGGAGTTTTGGGACATATATTGAGTCATCAATTCACAGAGCACTTCCTCAAGAAAAGAGTGTTAATAATGGATATATTAGTTCTAATTCTGCAGTGCATCCCAGTTAACTTGCTGGTTACTGGTTTTCTATGCTTTTAATAATTCATAATTATGCTGAAGATCTTTACTCTAATAAGAAACTTGCCTGAATTTGAGATTTAAAATTTCATCATCTTTTTGACTTCCTACAATATCTTTTAGCTTTGTTCTACCATGTATCCACTGAAAAGCATGTGTCTGTATCTACTTTATACCTTTTTGCCTGAGAAACCCAAATGTTAATATGTCTTTTTCATATTCTACATAATTCTTTACTGTCAATTGGCAAACATAGATGCAAAGAAGGATGACAGAATAGAAATAAGGATAGAGCCTGAAACATTGAGTAAATTCAACATTCATGGATTCCCTACCTTTGCATTTCTTATATAAGAAAAACAAAACTTTGTTTAACATAAGTCTAATGCATTATTCAGAAATATAATAGGTATATCAAAAATATTTGACAAAAATAATGACAAATCAGTGATGTTAATTCACTGTGCCTGTTTTTTCACTTACTTAAATATTGTACATACTTGATATGAATTTGTAATTATATGAGCAAAATAATACACCACAAAATATACATGTATATATTTCATATATGTTTGTGCGTGTGTATGTGTATGTGTGCGTGTTTCTGGGATTCAAGATATGCATCCTAGATTTCTAGGGCTTAGAAGTGAAAGTAAAGCAATAATTGGAAGAGAAAGGCATCCAAAAAGACAAGAGGTTTGTTACTCTTTGGAAAACACCAACCTCTTATTATAACTTTTATAGAATAATTGGAGCAAGTAAATGTGGCTAGGTATGTATTTCCACGGTTGATTAAAATGGAAATGGGAAACTCCTGGGATAGTTCTTTATTTATAGAGTACTATAGCTGATTACACAAAATAGCTTCCACAAAATATTCTCATTAATATATCAGCCTGTGTGGCCTGCTGCCTTTCCCTGTGGCCCTCAAATAAACCCATTTTTCAGACCCAGATGTGTTGGCTTTGGTGTCTAGTATGGATGGTAAAACTCATTCCCTAGTAGTTAGTGGTCTGGTCTGTCCATTCATTCCTTTCCCTTTTGCCCTGAAAACCTGTAAATATTCCCAAACTAAGAATATAAGTTTTATAGCACCAGGCCTGACTTCTGGTCCCAGAAGAAAAGGAACAGCATCCTACGTTTTGTGGCAAAAGAAGGGTAAGCACATGTCACCCGCTTGTGCTAGGCCAGTGGATCAAGATTCATTAAAAAGGAGCAGTTCAATTTTACAGCTGTTCACGGTTTTGAGGTAGGAGAAATCCAACATTAAGGCATCAGCAAGTGTATTAGTCAGGGTTCTCCAGGAAAACAGAATCAACAGGAGATATCTGTCAATAATATGTGAATTTATAAGAGTCTCAGGTGATTGTGGGGAGGCAGTAGTTCAGGTTCTGCAGGAAGACTGCAAACCAGGACTCTGATGAAAGTCCACCGAAGGTCTGTGATGGGTTTCCAGGAGATGTTTGATATCCAAAGACCAGCTGGGAAATTCTCTCTGAATGCTGAAACCACTTCCCCTTTTAAAGCATTCAACTAATTGGATAAAGCAGCACTCACTGCTGCTCCCTGATAGCTATTTATGCAGTAAATCTCCCTGATAGCTATTTATGCAGTAAAGTTGCTGGTTACTAAAGTCCATAAATGCCCTTGTATTACAGTTAGCCCAGTGCTTGCTTGACCAAACAACTGGGCACAATTACCTGGCCAAGTTGACACATTAACCGAACCATCACAGCAAGGTAATGCTTTCTCCCCCAAAACTGGTATTATGGGCTGACTGTCAGTGCTCCTTGTGTCCTTACTTTCCTTTCATATGGCAGTTCATAGTGATGTCTTCTCTTCCTCCTCCAGGCTCCATTGACTTCCAGCTTCTTCCTGTGACTTTCTTCCTGGTCTCTTCTCTCTACAATCTCTAGTAACAGGATCAAGACCACACTGATGCAGGTGGCCATGCCTTATCTAAAAATTAACATCTTTAAAGTATTCTATGTACAATTAGTTCACACTCAAGAATGGAATAAAATTAAGAAGAGATTATTTTCTGGGGTACATAATTCATCCTACCTCAGGGACCAATGCCCACTACTGAAGCTGACCTTGTTCTATTTGTTCTCTACGTGAGTAAACGTTTCCTCTAGTGCCTGTCTGAGTCATACTTGCTGGCGACCCTAATACGTACAAACCATAAAGTGGGTTGGGGCCCTAGGACTGTGTTCTTAGTGGCAGACATTGTTATGCTTTTGCTACCCTCCGTGTGGTGAGACTTGCTCTTTGGAGGTGATAATAGATGTCTCTTTCTGACTGATAGGTTGGTGCTGCAGCAGGATACCAAGTCTGACAATTTGACATAACATGCAGACTGATGACAATTAATAAATTATTGGATAAGTCACTTTCAGTCATACAGACATGGTCAGCAGTTCTGATGAACACCGTGTCACTTTTAGTAGTTTAGTACTTATTTACACATCTTGGGTGAAGTTTAATATAGAAGATTGCAATTATTTGTACATGACTATTTGATAACAAGCTAGATTTTCTGACACAGCACAGGAAGAAATACTTGGAATGGAACTCAAAGAAAAGCAGTTAATGGTATTGCTAGGAAGTTTCTGTTCCAAGAAAATTAAAAAGGAAATGTGTTTCATTGGTGTTCACCCCTCTCTAGAAAGAAAAAACAAACATCAAAATCCCAAGTAATGGCATTCATTACAACTTGACTTTGGTCTGAAAAATTCATTTTGTTTTATTTTATTTCATTATAGGACCCATTTGTTTTATTAATTTTTTTCCATGCATTTATTTAGAAGAGATATTAGTGATTGTATTAGTCAGCCAAAGGGGTGCTGATGCAAAATACCAGAAATTGGTTGGTTTTTGTAATGGGTATTTATTTGGGGTAGGAGCTTACAGATACCAGGCCATAAAGCAAATAAGTTACTTCCCTCACCAGAGTCTATTTGGAGCAAGATGGCTGCCGACATCTGTGAGGGTTCAGGCTTCTAGACTCCTACATTACTGGGCCTTGTTTTTCTCTGGGTTCAATGTTCCTTTCTTCCTGGGGCTGGCTTCTCTTTCCTCTGTGAGCTTACTTCCCAGGGCTCCAGCTTAAGTCTTCATCATCAAATTCCAACATCAAAACTCCAACATCAGAAAAACCCTACTCTGTTCTTTGCCTGCCTTTTATCTCTGAGTGGGGAGTCAATACCCTAATCATAACTCAATCATGCCCAGGTACAGATCAGATTACAAACATAATCCAATATTGGATTATTCCAAAAATAATCCAATGTATTTTTGGAATTTACAACCATATCAAACTGCTACAGTGATATTAATTCACCATGCTTGTTTCTTTAATTATATAAATGTTACATAAAATAAACTTTGATCTGCATTTACTATGTTACTACGTACAAGGTGACTGTAAAGTAGTTGTCCTAAAACCAAAACACTGGTTTGACTACTACTTTTTTAAAAGTAGCACAGTGTTCAAAGGGAGATGTTGGATGCCTTTAAATGCTTGGAAATTAAGTGCTTTTAAAAACCTAGTAGAAAACCACCCCAAACAATGAAAATATTTGCTAACATTTGTTCTATCCTCAAACTGGAATGGCTGTGTGTATTTACTAATGTATTGTGGTAACAGATGTCCCAGCCCTTATGGACCACCCTAAGTCTGGTTAGAAACTTGAATAGGTTGCCCACCATTTCATTTGGAAAAGGCCACAAGCATAGACACATCAGAAAGGACACTATTACTGTGAACATTTTCCATCTTATATTAAAACAGATGACTTTAATAATGAGATCATTTCTATGTCTCTATAATTCTATCATTTTTTGCTAAAACAATTAAATGTCCATGTTTCTGTCAGTGGAAATTTTGTGTGTATGTATCCATTGGAAAGCTTATAATAATAAAAATAAACAAAACTAAAGCTGTTCAGCAAAGTAGGATTAGGAGAAGACATCAAGCACTGATTTAGAAAATCTAGGAATAGGATACCAAAATGTCCAAAGTCTAAACTCATGTCTGTGTGATGATTTTCGTTTTTCATATTCACACTATTATATGAAAAATTGCAATGATTTAAGCTTTGGGAGTACTTATGAATCAACTACATTGTTTTGAAATTTAACATATCAGTCTCATAATGAATCATGTATGGTATCTTTTTTTGTTAATAATTCCTATAAATGTCACTTGAAGAAATATTTAAAAATACAGGCTGCTTGCATTTATGTTTTAAAAATATAAATCAAAATCATTCTTAACGTGTTTTCTTGAAGAATAATTTAGGGATTTCATTTTACCTTATTTTAACTTTTTTTTTGCAGTCTTCTCCTAAAAAATCCATTATCCCTATTCTTTCCCACCCCAGGAGACTTCTTTTTTAATATAATACACTCTATTTTTAAAGAGCATTTAGATTTCATGAAAGTTACATTGAAAGTATAAGTGATTCCTATATCTCCAACCATCCCACTCCCATGCCTTCCCCTATTGATAATATCTTACAATAGAGTAGTACAATAGTTACAATTGATGAATAAATATTGAAGCAGTGCTATGACCCAAGGTCTATAGTTTACATTGTGGTTTGCACTTAGTTCTAATGCCCTAAAAATGCTCAATATTCAACCTATTATTCCCTTCCCTTGCCCTCAGTACCTTTGGTAACCACTATGTTTATATTAATGTTAAATTTTCTTCCCTTACTACAATATTAATAAGTTTACTGTGTCCATGGTTGCATTCCCCCTTATGTTTGTTCACTCCTCAAACTTAAGGATTTTATTTATTTATTTATTTATTTCTCTCCCCTTCCCCACCCCAACCTTAAGGATTTTAGGGTAATGATGCCCTCTTTCCTCAGATTGAGAGGAGTCTTAGATTTTATAGGGCAGGTACTATTTTGCTTACAGTTTTAGATACTCTCTGTTTTTTGGGGGTGGGGGTTGTGCATCATCATCATTTTACTAGTTGCCCTGGATGAGTATTATTAGCACTAATAATAGTGCTAGTAATAGACTTAAATAAAAGGAGTAGAAGAACCATGAGTACGGAAATTAAAAATGAGTCTAACTCTGTTACACTGGAGAAATAGGTTGCCATATATTCCAAGGTAAGGCCCACTGACAGGGTGCTGATTTCAAGGGGTTGTGTACTTTGCCTATAGTGTCCAATGTCCAGTTGGCTCTAGAGCTCTCAGGAGTACCCCATTTGAGGCTTTGTTTACAGAAGCTGTTAGTGAGATATGCTTGAGACATGCATCAGTGTAACCTCTGGAATGAGCTCCCGATTCATTTTGAAATCTCTTAGCCATAAGAACTCTACTGTATTTAATCTTTCCCCCTTTTGGTCAAGGTCTTTTTCCAAATGCATCACTGGTTGCTGCTTGGTATTAATCCCTTGGTGCCAGGGAGACTCATCACTGGGAATCATGTCCCATGACGGGGTGAGGGGGGCAAGTTGAGGCATGTATTTGCTGAGTTTGAATTAAAGAGATATCATATTTCAGTAATAAGGAGGTTTGCAGTAGGTTACTCTTCAGCAATAGTTATTATTAGGCTAATTTCAGCTTTACAAGAATAAAGTTCATGGTTACATGCATTAATATTGAGGGCTTGGCATATTGGTCTGTTTTCTTCTATTAAGCTCTGCCTATGTGCTCTAGAGATTCTTGCCTCTCTGTTAGAGAAATTAGCGGGACTTCTGAGGATGGGAGTTTAATCTTTTGTTGTTTATTATGAAGGTCTCCATCTTCTGAAATCATACCCTTTGGCAAGATGAACCCATCCATATTCCAACGAAGAATGTCCCAAGAGCACCAACCCCCACACATCCCCCCACTACTGACACCCTGCACCAGTGACCCTCCTCTGACATAGTTCCCAAATTGTCAGACTATTTCACTTAGTTCCCAAAATTGTATTTTCAACCAAAAACCTCCACATCCCCAGAGTTCACCTGTTTTTTCCTCTACTCCTCCTCTCAGTCCCATGGAGAGCCAAACCAAAATCCTCAACCCTCTTCACCTTCACACTCCAGCCCCATCAACCCAAATCATATCCCTGCACCGCCATCATGCCAATCCACTTCCAAACCACCCCTTTCCATCTGATCATATATTCTGCCCAGATTTAGTCTTGGCTCACAACTCTCTACTCTCTTACTATCTCCTGGTAACATTTCTTCCAGACCTTGTTTCTGTGAATCTGCTTAATATTCTTAGGTCAAATCAGTGAGGTCATGCAATATTTGTACATTAGTGACTGACTTACTTCATCAACACAAGGTCTTTCAGATTCATCCATTTTATTGCACGTGTCAATACTTCATTCCTTCTTACAGATGAGTAATCATCCAGTGTATGTATATACCACATTTTGCTTACCATTCATCCTTTGATGACACGTGGGTTGCTTCCAACATTTGTGTTCATGAATAATGCCACTATGAACATTGGTGTGCATATTCTGTTCGTGACCCTGATTTCAATTCTTCTGGATATATACCTACTTGTGGGATTGCTAAATCATATGGCAATTGTATAGTTAGCTTCCTGAGTAACTAGTAAACCTTTTTCCACAATGGCTGCATGTTCTACATTCTCATCAGCAGTTAAAAACAGTTCCCATTTCTCCACATTTCTCCAAAACTTGTAGTTTTCTGCTTTTTAAATAGCAGTCGGTCTAATAGGTATAAGATGATGATATTGCATTGTAGTTTTGATTGGCATTTCCTACTAGCTAGTGATATGGGACATTTTTTGTGTGTTTTTTTAGCTATTTTTATTTCGTCTATGGAAAAGTAGCTATTCAAATCTCTTTCCCATTTTTTAAAGTGTTTTTTCTTTTCCTTTTTGATATGTAAAATTTCTTTATATATGCCGAATATAGGCCCCTATTGGATAAGTGGTTCTCAAATATTTTCTGCCATTGAGTAAGCTGCCTTTCATTTTCTTGACAAACTCTTTTGAAGCACAAAATTTTTTAATTTTGAGGATGTCCCATTTATCTAGGTTTTTCTTTTGTTGCTGCACTTGGGTATAAAGTTTATGAAACTGCTTCTCGTAGATGCTTCCGTACGTTATCTTCTAAAGGCAGGATGATCTTGTGCTTATACTTAGGTTATGCTCTATCGTAAGTTAAATTTTTTTTTTTTTAGTTAGCTTAGTAAAAAAAATTTATTTGGGAAATAGGGGAAAGAACTGAGCTTGCTGAAAAATGGGAGAGAAAGGTGGAAATACACACCAAGATTTGATGCAGGCTCTTCTAGGCCTAGAGAGCGAACTCTGCCTTGTGTGGTTACCTTTTAAACTGTTAATTATTCCTTCCCTTTGCTAATGTTAGGGGGATGGACCCTAGCTGTTATTGGTTACTCCACCAATGGTGGGGGCCAAAGATAAGGCCTGTTTAGAATATCTGGGGCCAAGGGGAAGTCCGCCAAAGAGAAACTGGAATCTCAAGGTTAAACTCAAGGTCTCAGAAAATTCTTGCAGCCATGTTGTCTGTCAGCCATGTTGTGTCTTGTCTTGCCTCAGCTACCCCCACAGAGATTTTATGCCCTTATTTTTAAGAGGTACGAGGGGCAATGATCATTCTTCTGTAATTACTTCCTGTTGCTTAGGACAGTAGTTCCTGCCTGAGATAGTGTAAACCTCTCTGACTATTCTGCACAGGTTGAGGAAAGATGGTCCAACATTGGTTGGAACTGCCTAAAATCTCTACATGACAAATATCTTCTTTGGGAAGCTATTGATTCTGGAAGAAATAAACTTAGAATTTTGAAGATACATGACCCCACTAAAAGGATAAAGAAGATGGTTGTAAGTGGCCAAAAAAGGGGGCCAGCTATGACATAGTGGACCATAACAATGAGAAAGGCCAGATGCTTTTAGGGGCTGCATCCTCCTGAAGTTTGTGGGTTTCATCTTGCAGGTTTCAAATGCTTTCTAGGGCTATTTCAGAGTGATTTATATAGAAACAGCATTTTTCCTTGCAAAACAGACATGTCCCCCTCCATGCTGCTGTTAACATGTTTATGGTTCTGCAATTTTTCAGTACCACAGCAGAGTCTGTTTGCTATCCTAAGACTTCTAAGGCATGGCTAGTTTCCTCCATGTTTTTAGTTAGTTCTAGGGAGAGCTAACTCCCTAATAGATATCTATAGCTAACAGATAATGGGATTTGGTATAAATTGCCAATCCTAGTGTTTCATGGTGGTAGTTCTGTTTAAGACAGCTAGGAGGAGGATGAGAAGAGGCATTTCCCTTTTAGTTATTGTGTAGAACAAATTACAGGAAATGAGAATAGACAAGATTTCTTAAGGGGTGTCTAACTAGCCTTCTGCCTAACAATAGTTGTTTGGGCTAGAGTTAGAGGGAACAGTTGGCTTTGACATAGACACTACTTAGCTTTGTCTCTTCAAAAGGTATTCCAGGCTGTCCAATTACTGCACTCATACATCCTGTCAGGTTCTTCGGGTGAGCTGGCACTTCCTTGGGCAGCTGGCTTCATTAGGGATAAGTGCACCCAGCTGGCAATTCCTTTAACTTTAACAGCTGTGGATGTGATGGGACCCAATGAGGAAGGTCCCTTTCATTTTGGCTCTAATTGAAAGTGAGAACTGTACTCCTGCCAGGTATTGATCAGAACCTGGTTTCCAGGTCCTGGGTGAGGAAAGGTTACCCATAGATCATCTTGAAGGGGCTAAGCTGAAGTGGGCCCTAGCCACCTTGTTTACTGTTTCCCTTCTGGTGAGAAAAAATTAGCCCTGGCAGGATAGTATGTGGGTTTGCCAGTCCTCTCCAGAGTATGAGCGGAACAGTTTCTGTAATAAGGGTTAGGAGGGAGATCTGGGTTAAATACATTCATTAACTACTTAGAAAATGAAGTTTACCAGGACTTTTTAACATGTTCAGTATTCCTCTGCATATGATTTAGAATAGAAAAGATATCATCAATCATCAAGCATGTAAGTTCAGTACTTAATACTAACCAATGCACTAACCAATGCATAAGTTTCTCTTTGAGCTGTGACTAATAGATCTAAGCTTCAGGTTTGCAATACCATACATGTTATCTCTCCATGGGAGTGGGACATAACGACAATTGTGTTTAAGTTCTACTTATATCACCCTGGCAATCATTGTTCCACTTGTCCTTCACATAACCAGCATGCTGCAGCACGTTAACCCTAGAAAGAAACTAGAAAGGTAGAGGTGGGCTCTAGTATTTTACTGGACTGGTGCATAGTGCCCTTTGGCATTGCAAAACAGAGCCGGTCAGGAGGCAATATCCATTGTACATCTGGCCATATCGAACCATCACTGGCTGCTACAGGAGTCTGAAACTGCATCATTCTCTCCATCCACTTCAGGAGCATAACCAGAGATAGAGCAGATATTTTTGTTGTCTTAGGGGTCAGTGACTGACCTAGCTATTAACTCAAATGGAGGGGCAAAATGCATTGTATTGAAGGCCTAGTTTGAATGTTCAAAAGAGTCTGACAATACTGAAGTCTGTCTCTTTTGATTTTTATACACTTTCTAAACACTTCCAAAGCAGTTTATAGCATATCAAATGAACTTAACTATTTTAGTACTTCCTTTTTACTTCTATACCTTTACCATGGTGATGTAAATTAGCAGGTATTTTACTTTAGCAGTCCAAGAAAAACTAATTTCTCAATTGTTTTATGAAAAGTGAAGATTCCCAGTGGAATTAAGGTTATCTGTCCTTATCACCACTTTAACATGCAGATTGAGGTGGGCCCTGATAGGTTTCCCTGTTATGAAATTTATTTTTGTTATTATTTTGTTATTAACCTAGAATTAGGTTTCTAATAAATGGCTTCCTGGAATTAACCATTTAAGTCCTTCAATTTAGAAGATGCATTTACAAACTTCTTTCAATTAACCATAATTAAAGTTAGTTACCTTATATTTAAATAAGTTTATAAATTACAGTTAGTAACCAATGAAATTTACTTTATCCATTTAAAGGGCAGATCTATATTTCCTTCTTTAGCTTAATTTCATTAAAGTGAACTTACAACTTTCATCATCTTAAAGATGAATATATATAATATTAATTAATTTGCTTGGTATTCTAATACTAGGAAGATAACACCCAAGCTAAATAAAACTGAAACCATTATAGTTAATGTAGAGAATGTTCTTTTTTCTTCCTTTACAGGGGGCTTAAAACATCTTTTCTTTAATAAAATTCTAAAACTAAAGAATTTTAAAAGCATACTGACTGCTAGGTTCTGGGATATATTAAAATTCTTTAATTTTGTTTTAATTATAATTTCATAGCTTTTAAGGACTTTTCCTTTACTTACTGAAATTTGGTCATAGAATTATTAACCACCCTTATTTTAAGGCTGTTAAAAGTTTTAACTTGGGGAATTACAGGACAAACTTTGATTCTTAATTCCCCAGCCTAGAAGATAGAGTTTTAATCTGTTATACCTATCCTCTCCCCCAGAGTTCTTGCAAAGAGAAGGCCCTGGGCGCTGGGTAGGTTAAAGAGCTCAGAAAAATCTTTTTCCCTTTCCCAGTAGTTCCTATATTCAGATTTCTATATGTCCCTTCCATCCTGCTTAGCCTAATTTGGGCTCCAGGAATACTTATTCACATATATAAGCACATATTTGATTTTTAACAATTTTGAATAGAGCTTTTTTAAGGATATTTATTTGTTAATTTGATATTACCATCCCAATGTATGAAGATATACAGTGAACAAATAGGCACACACAGAGAGTCAGACACAAAAACAGCACTCACTAAAGTTACTCAAAATTTTATTCTTTTACAAAATAAGTTTAATTGTAAAGTAACATTTAAAAGACTTCTTTGAAGGCTATTTCTAATTAATCTTATTTGCACTTTGATCATTCAGTTTTGTAAAAGGATTCTGTTCTTTAATTATTGGTTTATAACCAAAAAGTTCCCATTGATTTAAGGTACAATTTTCCTTTACTTCAAAGCTTTGCTTATTTTCCATTTTGACTTTGGCAGACTTAGATGAAAAATATTAATTCAGGGACACATGAGTTAATTTTTTTATATGGTATAAAATGATCATCCTCTATAATTCTTTTGGATATAGATATCCAGTCCTCCCAGTCCCATTTGTTCAAAAGACTATCCTGTCCCACTTGAGTGGACTTGGTGACATACTTGAATATCAGTTGGCCCAATAAGCATGGGTCTTTATCTGAACCCTCATTTGGCTCTGTTGGTCAGTATGTCTATCCTGGTGCCAATGCCATGAGGTTTTTTTGTTGTTGCTGTTGTTGTTGTTGTTGTTTTTGCATTTGTGTGTTTTAGGAAGTACTGGGGATTGAACCCGGGACTTCATACATGGGAAGCAGGCTCTTAACCACTGAGCTACAACTGCTCCCCAATGAGAGTTGGTTTTTCATTTGTGTGTTTGTTTTTAGGAGGTACCAGGAATTGAACCCTGAACCTTGTACATAGGAAGCAGGTGTTCAACTACTTGAGCTACATCTGCTCTCCACCATGACATTTCGATCATTGTAGCTTTGTAGTATTCTTTAATGTCAGATAAAATAATTTCTTCAATTTTGCTTTTCCTTTTCAAGATGTTTTGCCAGTTCAGGACCCTAAACCCTTCCAAATAAATTTGATTATTGACTTTTCCAGCTCATTTAAAAATGCTATTTTGGGGGGATTGTGATGAATCTGTAAATCCATTTGAGTAGGGTAGACATCTTAATGATATTTAGTCCTCCAAACCATGGACATGGAATAGTCTTCCATTTATTAAGGTCTTTTTTGATTTCCTTCAGTAATGTTGTGTAGTTTTATGTGTATAAACCCTTTACATCCTTAGTTAAGTTTATTCCTAGATATTAGATTTTTAAAATTGCTATTATAAATGGAACTTTTTTCTTAATTTCTTCTTCAGATAACTGATTAATAATATATGGAAATGTTACTGATTTTTCCATGTTGATCTTATATCCTGCCCTTTACTGAACTTGTTTATGAGCTCGGTAATATTTGCTCTAGTTTTTCAGGGTTTTCTATGTATAAGATCATGTCATTTGCAAATAGTGAAAGTTTTACTTTTTCCTTTCCAATTTGGATGCCTTTTATTTCTTTTTCTTGCCTAAGTGCTCAAACAAGTACTTCCAATACAATATCAAATGAATGGTGACAGTGGGTATGCTTGATTTTTCCAGCTCTTAGAGGGCAAGTCTTTGAGTATGATGTTAGCTGTGCGTTTTTCATTTATATGCCTTATCATGTTGAGGAAGTTTCTTTCTAATCCTATCTTTTGAGGTGTTTTTATCAAGAAGGGAGACTTTGTTTTGTTGAATTTTTCTGCAATGATATATATGAGCATATGATTTTTTTCTTTCAATTTGTAAATGTGGTGTTTTACATTGATTGATTTTCTTATATGGAATTAACTATCCTTACATACCTGGAACAAAACCACTTCATCACAGTTATAATTTGATTAATGTGTTGTTGGATACAGTTAGTATTTTATTAAGGATTTTTGCATCTAAGTTCAGAGATTGGTCTGTACTTTTCTTTTTTTGTAATGTCTTTATGTGGCTTTAGTATTAGGATGATGCAAGCATCATAGAATGAGTTAGGTAATGTTCCCTCCACTTCTGTTTTTTGGAAATGTTTAAGCAAGACTGGTATTAGTTCTTTCTGGAATGATTGGTAAAATTCACCCATGAAAATATCTGGTCCTAAGCTTATCTTGCTTGGGAAGGTTTTGGTAACTCATTCAATTGCACGACTTGTGACTGGTCTGTTGAGTTCTTCTATTTCTTCTTTCATCAGTGTGGGTTGTTTATGTCTTATGTCCATTTTATCTACATTATCCATCTTGTTGGCATACAGTTTTTTTAAATATCCTCTTATGATACTGTATTTCTATCAGATCAGTGGTGATATCCCCTTCCTCATTTTTAATTTTATATATTTGATATTCTCTCTTTTTTTCTTTGTTAGTCTAGCTAAGGGTTTTCAATTTTAATAATCAACTCAATCAGCCAGCTTTTGGCTTTAATTCTTTCTAATGTATTTTTATTCTCAATTTCATTTAGTTCTATTGTAACCTTTGTTATTTCCTTCCTTCTGCTTGCTTTTGGATTAGTTTATTGTTTTTTTGTTCTTTTCCTAGTTCCTCCAGGATGGTGGTTAGGCCTTTGATTTTAACTCTTTCTTCTTTTTTAATACAGGGCATTTCTGGCTGTATTTTTTCCCTTCACCATTGCTTTGGCTGCCTTCCACAAATTTTGATACGTTGTGTTGTAATTTTCATTCATTTCAGGGTAGTTACTAACTTGTTTGCAATTTTCTCCTTGACCCACTGATTATTTGAGAGTGTGTTGTTGAACTTCCATATATTTATGCTTGTTCTGGTTCTCTGTCCTTATTAATTTCCATCTTCATTCCATAATGGTCAGAAAAATTACTTTGTGTAATTTAAATCTTTCTAAATTTATTGACACTTTTTCCATGACCTAGAAAGTTTTCTATTTTGGACAATGATCCATATGCACTTTTAAAGAATGTATATCCTGCTTCATTTGGGTGTAATGTTCTGTATATATCTATGCGGTCTAGATCCTCTAGCATAATAGTCAAGGTCTTTTCATTTATTGAGCCTCTGTTGAAATGTTTCTGTCTAATGGTAATAATGGTGTATCAAAGTCCACCACCACATTTGTAGAGGTAACTATTATATTTTTCCTCTTAGTTTTTCCATTGTTTGCCCCAGGCATTTTGGGGCACCCTGTTTAGTTGCATAAATACTTATTTGTTCTTTTTTATTGAGAGGTTACTTCTTTTGTTAATGTATAGTGTCCTTCTTTGTCTCTTACAACAGTTTTGAATTTAAAGTCCATTTTTTTTTTCCTGATAGTAATAAAGCCTTTTTTGTTATTGCTTGTATGTAAAATCATTTTCCATCCTTTCACTTACAATCTGTTGGTGTCCCTGGGTCTAAGGTGAGTTTCTTGTAAACAGCATATAGATGGCTTATATTTCCTTATTCATTCTGCAAATCTATGCCTTTTTATTGGGGAATTTAATCCACTAATTCAACATTATTAATGTGAAGACCATTACTTTCATTAGCCATTTTTTGTTTAGGTTTATATATGTCATCCTTTTTATTTCTCCTATCTTTTTAGATACTCTTACTAATAATCTTCCTTTCTAAACTTTCCAATCCTCTCTGTCCTGTTTTTCCCTTTCAGCCTGCAGAACTCCCTTTAGTATTTCTTGTATGGCAGGACTTTTGTTGACAAACTCAATTTCTGTTTATCAGTGAATATTTTGAACTCTCCTTCATTTTTTAATGCCAGTTTTGCTGGATAAAGAATTCTCGACTGGGACTTTTTTTTCTTTTAGCATCTTAACTCTACTATACCATTTCCTTCTTGCCTCCATGTTTCAGATAAGAAGCCAGTACTTAATCTTATTGAGCTTCCCTTATTTGTGATGGATGTCTTTTTTTGCTGCTTTCATGATTCTGTCTATGTCTTGAGCTTTAGACAATCTGATAATTATGTGTCTCTGACTGGCTATACTACAATTTATTGGGCTTGGAGTATGCTCTACTTCATGGACATGTATATTCATGTTCCTCATACGAGTTGGGAATTTTTTGGCTACTCTTTCCTTAAACACTCCTATCGCCTTCTTTCCCTTCTCTTCTCCTTCCAGGATGTCTATAATGCATATGCTTTCATGTCATTCAATTCCTTGTGTCCCTGCTGAATATTTTCTAATTTTTATAAAATCTATCTGTTTTACTCCCTGTGAAATTTCAGATGTTCTATCTTCAATGTCACAAATTATTTCCTCTGCCTGTTCAAATCTGCTGTTGTGTGATGTTAAAGCATATTTTTACTTTCTTACACTGTGCCTTTCATCACTATCAGAGCTGTTATCTTTTTGCATATGTTTATGATTTCTTTTGTATATTCCCCAAGTATCCTCTTAATATCCTTTTATCTCTTCCTTCACTTCATTAAATTGATGGTATTTGGATATCTATGACTCTTGTTCTATATTCTATGTCTCCTCCTGCTTTTTCATTTGTTCATTAGACTAGGCTATGTCATCCTGTTTCTTAGTATGGTTTATAATGTTTTTGCTGGTGTCTATGCATTTGTTTATTTTGATGACCTTATTCAGTTGGTTAGCCTCTCTTTCTAGTATAGGGTTTTATTTCATTTTGTTTTGTGTTAAGGGTCCTCCTTGACACTTGGTTCCACTTATGCTATATCCTTGTAGTTGTCGATGTTCCCCTGAAAAAGTATTAGTTCCACAGTAAAGGAAAGAAAGAAGAAGGAAAGAAGTATAAAATAAAAAGATGGAAAATGAACCCAAAAGAGCCAGGAAAAAATAAGTAATAAGAGTGAAAAATCATATAAATAAAAAAAGAATAAAAAAAAAAGGTGAAAGAATAATAGAAGAAACAGAAGAAACAAAAAACCTGAAAAATGAGAAGAGAATAAAGAAAATGGATATCGAGCAGAGAAGTTGGTATGAAAGAAAAGGAAAGGTAGAGGGAAAAATGAAAGAAAGAAAAGACATAAGGAAAATAAGTAGACAAAAGGGAAAAAAAGAAAAGGAAAAAGAAAAAACAAAGAGAAAAGAAGCCTCCCTCTTAGGCCACAAGCAACCCTCTCAGGGTACCTGCTTACCAGTCAATCACCCTGCAACCTGCCCTACACAAGTAAGGTATCCAGATGTAAATAAAATAAAATAAAATAATAAAATATAAATAAAATAAAATTTTAAAAATCTCAGTCTAAGTTCCCTGTCACAGGCTCCTTATCCCACAAAACTCCCCCTCCTCCAAGGAGCCTGACAACACACTGGATTGCTCTCTGGCTCCTTCTCCTCCAGGTCAGCTGGGCATCTGCCAGCTTGCCAGCTGCCTTTCCCCGATCCCCTTTCTCTCAGGCTGATTGGGTATCTGACAGCTCTCTGGCTTCTTCTCCCAGCTTCCCTTTCCCTCGGCTAGTTGAGTGCCAATTGGTTTGCCAGCTAACTCTCCTGACTCCCCTCTCACATGGACAGTTGTGTACTGTCAGTCTATCCCCTCACTGCCCCAGTTCCTCTTTCTCCTAGGGCAGGCGGTGTGACAGTTCACCTGATCAGATCCCTTCCCCTCTCCCTGAAGCTGCGTCAGTGCTGGCTACATCTTTACTTTTCCCGTGAACCTACTGAGCTCTGATCTGCCCACTCTTTCTCACCCCCACATACCTGTCTTTCCCTGAGAGCCTGCTGGGTACCAGATTGCACCCTTGGTTGACCAGTGGCTTTCCTCACTCTCAGAGACAGCTGAGAGCTGGTCAGCAGTCACATTACTTCCCGCAGCTTCCCTCTCCCTCTGCTGCCTGGGACCCCCTCTCTAGCTGCCCTCTCCAATTGCCCCCTTAGCCCCATGGTTTTCCTTCTGCCAGGTAATCAATCCTACCCACCTTCCTGCTGTTTCTGGAGAAGGAGTTAGCCTGTTTTCCCCTCCTCCACCATCTTGAATCCCAAATCTTTTAAAATGTGATTAACAGAATTATCAGGAAGGATTGATATTACTGGATAATAAAACTACTTAATGAAATCAAGGCATTTTATAATCAAAATGTTCTTTGAATTCCATGTTCCTCAACTCCCTATAGGAATTGAAACTCCTCAATGAAACCAAATTATCTACCAGGCCTCTTCCTGAAATTCCCAGTTTTAAGATAACAAGTTGAGTTTACTTTAACAAATCAATTTTACTGATACGTATATATAAAGCATAAATCAACAAGTTGTGTTTTAATCGCCTCTCAGTAGTGTCACTAATTGTTTCTAATTTTGTCTTCTAGAGTAGGGAATTCTTAACCATGGGACCATGAGCTTGAATTGAAATTCCAAAAAAAATTATTCTTGTGGGGACGTGTTGGTGCAGGTGTGATACATTTATTTAAAAATACCAGTATAGTATGGACTTAGATAGGGGTCAGTAGTTTTCTCCTGACTGGCAAAGGGGTCTGTAAAATAAAAAAGGTTAAGAACACCGTTCTTGAGTAAGACAAACACTACTTCATACTCCTTGTGACCTTTATCAAGTATACAGTCTAAGCTTACATGTTGTTTCTTCATGGACAGCAAAAAAGAAATCCTCGATTCCTATTGATACTTGAAACGGATGCCTGTCTTTTTTTCTTTCAGTAATGAACTGAATTAATTAAATTTCCTTATCACCTCATTGTCTATTGTGCTTTTGAATACAATTTCCCATGAGAAGTCTATTTTGAAATTTGCAAGATGTTTTATTATGACTTGATAGTTGAATTGATGCCATCAATCATATTTGGAAGCACTTCTAAAAATATGGGCAAGACTATTCTTTAATTGTTTCTTTCATATGGAATTTTAAAACCAGCTGCTAAGTTTATCAGTATGTGGTTACTCCTCCATTGTTTTGGCAAATATAAACACCTGAGAAGATCCAAACTTTTTGAATAATTGTATTCTGGAGTCACTCATTTGACAGCTGATATCACACACCTACTGAAATTAGCTGAGTTTGACTAACTCACCTTCACTTTAAATGAAAGAGAAATGATGTAAATTTGATTGACCATGCCAGTTATCACATGCCCAGCATGTAAACTGAGACTTTTAGCCTTACAAAAACTTAAAACTTTAGAAAAGGATAAAAATGCATCTATTTTAAATTGAATTATAAACAGAATTCTTTGAAAGAATAGGGAGTTTCATTCTAAAACATGCTTTATTGAATTCCATATGAAGAAAAAAATAGCATTGATAATAATGATTAAGCAAAAAATCTGACACATCTGCATATCTCAACTCATGCTATGTTTTGCACCTTCTTGTAGGATGAATACAAAAGTTAAAGTGTTTCTTGTTTGATTCAAATATGAATTACTTTTTTTTTAATGTTTCTGATTTAGGAGGGCAGGTCAAGTTTGCAAAGAGTTTATTTTCTCACAAAAATGAATATAATCCTAATAATAAGAAAAAGTACTTTATATGGGTGGTTCTTCCTCAAAAGGAACATATTTTCTATTATTTAGGGATGGATATTACCTGCACATATAAGATCCCTAATTTTAATACAAAATTTTATCTAATAGAAACACTAAATGCAAAATGATATAAGTAAAGGTAGACACAGACAGTGAAAAACTATCACATTTGCTTAATACCCAGCTATTTGTCTGTCATGTGTGATGAACAAAATTTCATTTACGAATAATATCTTGAAAACTGTATATCCATGTATATCCCCTTGAAAATTCACTTTAATGTGCAATCAAGTAAACTGTGAAATAAATTAAAACTTTAAAACTATAAAAGGAGAAGTTGAAAAATAATTTTTAAAAATGTTTGTTCTACTGTTTTAAGAAATTAGTCAAAGGAAAAATCCAAATTCTATCTTGTGCTAGGTTCATTGAGATTTTTAGATCTGTGGATGTATAGTTTTCATCAAATTGAAAACCTTTTTGTATTATTTATTCAAATATTTTTCTTCCCATTCTAGTTGGGGACACTATAATACACATATTAGTTTGAAATTGTCCCATGGGTCACAGATGCAGTGTTCATTTTCATTTTCCTGTTTTCCCTCCATCTGTATCTCATTTTGGATACTTTCTGCCATGTCTTTAACTTGACTAATATTCTTTCCTACAGCGTCTTATCTGTTCTTTCTCCTCCCCAATATTTTTTGTTGTTTATTTTGTTGTCAGACAATGCTTCTTTTACCAACTCTAGAAGTTTGATTTAGGCCATTTTGTATATTTTCTATATTCTCTGTTTAACATTCTTAATCTTGTTTCTACTTTCTTGAACCGATATAGTTCAAGTTATACTAATGACACTCCCCACTCTCTTTACATGTTAAGTCGTAAAATTCTACTTTCACATTTTAGTTAAGCAAGCCATTATCCTCAGTGGCACTCTCTGTCAGAAAAGATGAGTAAAACTGCCATATTCATAGGTGTCCTGTAACTATCTTGGGACTGGGAAGACCTTGAAGTTATTCCTGCTCTAAAGTTCTGGATAAGAAAATTGTTAGGCAGGCCACATGGGGTTCTTCTTTCTGGTGCATTTACTCTCTAATGCAGAGAAGACTGGGGTTTCTTTGTAAATGTGACACTAAAGTGCGATGGATGAGCTTTATCCTCTGTATTCAGTCTAAGGTGCCAACAGGGAGAGTATGAAAAGCTAGAGAGAAATGCAACTGAAGAAAACAAAAATCGTAGAGGTAGGGAAAGTTTTATTGTCTGCCAGTCTGCTTTATTCCCCCATTGTTCTAAAATATATGTGTGGTTGGAATCAGATCTAAAGGGAATATGTTAAAATATACTTTGTATTATTAATATATTTGGATCAAGACTATTAGAAAACAAGAAATTGAATAGTATGACTGTTATTTGTTTTGGTATGGGATTGTGGCACATTCTGTTTTATCTTATTTTGAAATTACTTTCCATGTTACATAATGAAGCAAATTAATTTATAAAATTGTACATTTAAGATTAAATGATAATATGTGAAATATTATTTTGAAGAAATCTTGTACTAGATACTGTTCATATATCTTTAAACATCAATTTAATTTTTAAGAGAATTTATTAACCAACTTGTTTTAAGCTTATCCTTCTGGTCAACTCATCTATTGGTTGTGTTTCTTTCAGTCTTTTAATGAGTGATGAATGACTCTCTTACAATTAAAAAAATACACTCCCAAAACTAAATTACAACTTCAGTAGCGTCAGCTAAATTTAATATAAGAATTAGATGATTATTAAAAAATTTTTGCATGAATATCCAACCTCCCAATCCCAAACAAGATTACAGAATGGTAAATAATGTTTTATGATATATTGTACTGTTGTGGGCTGCAAGTTATCCATTTTAACATGTTCCCAATTTAGCAATGCATTTTAACTTAATACATTATGAATAATCATGATGTAGGGGATTATAAAATAGTTAAGACTATAACTTGCCCTTAAGGATCTGGTCTAATGGGAGGAGATAAGTTTACAAATATATTCAGCTTATGATTATGTGTTTGATATCTAGTATCAGAGGAAAAATTGTTATACAGATTCACAGAAAGGAAAAATGCATTTACTCCATGAAGCCAATAGAAGACATCATGAAGGAGGCAGCAAAAGATAGACACATCAAAGTGGTTGTGAGATTTAGAGAAATCCCAGGAAGAGAGAAGAGTCTGAAAAGGGCACTAACAAAAGGAGTTAAGATCATATCAGCCATTTTCTCTTGACGGAAAACTTGGAAAATAAGGACATTTCCCAAACTCCTGGTTTATAGGTCAAGTTCATCTCTACCTTTAACATGATTTATATTAGGTGCTCTAAGTTTTCATTTCAGCTTTCTACCCTAGCCTTTTCTCTTAGAGCTTCCAGCCATACACACTTCCTCTACAGAAACCAGTCTTCTCCCTTTCTCTCAGTCTCTCTTTCCAGATGTACAGTATTAATTTCAAACCTGCTAAGCCCTTTTTGACCCCTCTGCTTGGAATGTTCTATGATCCTGTCTAGGCTTACCAACGTATCTTTTCTCTTTATGCATTATATTGTGGCTGCCATTCCTCTAATAAATTCACCTGTTAAACCCTGTCTTGTATACCTCCTGCATGCTGCAATCCTTCAGGGATTTCCACCATTATAGTATTTACTATACTGGGTTCTATTGTTCTGTTCTGTTTTCCTGTCTAGGAAGTAGTATACCTGTGCACAATAGTTACACTTCGGTCAGGGAATGGATGAGTGAATATATAGGGAGTAATTGTCTTAATGTATTGAGAATTATTAGAATATAAATATATAATGTACTATCCACCCTAGTGTCACAGGGATGAGAAGACTGACCAGGGCAGTGAAAGCACCTTGATTAGACACTAATAAAGAATGAATGAGAATGAATGAGACATTCTTTGGAATTCACTCAAATGGAAGCAAATAGAGTGTTTAAAATGTGAGAATAAGAGATTAATAGCAATATAGTGGAAGGTTAAAAAAAAAAGTCCTCTTCCATATTGTTGTGCCAAATAAAGGCATATACAAATTCCAAGACATTAAAGAGTAAATATATATATATAGCAAAGGGAATGTGTGTGTGTGTATATGTGTGTGTGTATGTGTGTGTATATACACAGCTAAGGAGAAATCAGTAATGGAACATATTTTTTAAATAATACTTATATAAACTTGGGTGGCATAATAATGGCTGATATCAATTAGTGAAATTTTAAATAAACGTGATACCTTTGATTTCTCCATTTACTATAACCACATATCTCTTTAACATTCATGTTTTTGCTTTTGTTTTAAGTACCAGTCAGAGGAATCCTATTAATGAAGTGTGAAGAAAGAGTTGATATTTAGTGAGCCTAGAAAAGCTCTAGGTATAATTCTGTGGTTTAATTCTTGGCCAATGCTATAGGTTGAGTTTCATCACCCCCAAAAAGGTATGTTCAAGTCCTAACCCCTAGTCCTGTAAATATGACCTTCTTTGGAAGTAGAGACTGAAGTTGTCATTAGTTAAAGTGAGCTCAAACTAAGGAGAGCCCTAATAAATATGATCAGTGTCCTTATAAGAAGGGAAGAGAGGACAACAGAGAGACACAAGGAAGAAGGCTATATGTAGACAAAGAAAGCTCCTTCTACAAGCCAGAGACCACAGAGAAAGCACAAGAAGCTAAACTAACAAAAGGCAGGAAAGTTTCTTCCTTACAGGTTTCAAAGTGAGAATGGTTGTGTTGACACTTTGTAGGAGTTGTAAGTACGTCTGCATATGTGTGTGTGTATATAGCAACTGCCCGAGAATAAATAGAGCAGAAGATAAACAAACATAAAAACAACAACATAAAACTGAAGGCCATAGTTTACCACAATTTAAATCAAAATATGTAGAATTGTAAAGCATTATGACATTTCAAAATAATCAGATGTTCTTTGAAAAAAACACTTCTGGATTAAAAACAAAAACTATTTGGTCTAAGTATATTTAAAAGCAGTTTGTATTAGAGTATAAAATCCTAAAGGACTTTTACGGCAAGAGAAAAATAAGGTAAAACTTGAATGTCACAAAGGAAGGCAGGGATAGTTCATGTAAAGCTAGCTGTAAACAAGGACTCTAAGCACCAAATGGATAAGAATACATTTTTTTTTACATAATAACATATGTATATATACATTTTTTTTACATAATAGCAAGGAATTTGAAGACACAAAGATTCTTCATAGTCGTTCTTTTTTTTCCAGGAGAAAAAATAAAAGTTTAGAAGCATATGCCATAGATATATTGAAGGGTATTAAAAAACAAAACAAAACAAAACAAAAAAACGACTGTCCTTTTCATTTTGAGTTACAAGCAAATGATTTAATCCTTTTGATTTCCATCTGTTTTCAGATCCTAAAGGTGAAATCCTGAAATAAGTACAATAGAGTAAAATAAGACCAGCAAGTTTATAATAGGCCCAGGGATTTTCTGTTCCTGAAAAGCATATGAAGAAATTTCAAAAGTTCTCATTTGAAAAAAATAAGATCAAATCTGAGTGAAATTAAAGCAGGGTATATACAGTTTGATGTTTAGTGTGTACAATGGTATGCCTTCAAAATTAAGGGAACAAATTATCTTAAGTTCCCATTGTTTGTGATTCACTATGTCAGTGCTAGGTAACCAAAAGGAGTAAGATGTAGCTTTTACCCTCAAGATAGTTGTCCAGTGAGGGAAGAATATACAGATGCAATATATGCAGAAAGTCCTGTTGGGGCACACAAACTAGTGGGGGATGATGGAACCTATTAATAATTGGTTATGGTAAAGAAGAAATTAGGGTTGCCAGATTTAGCAACTGAAAATACAGGATGTCCAGTTAAATTTGAATTTCAGATAAACAACAAAAATATTTTAGAATACATATGTATATTATTGAATGGGACATATATATAGCAAACAATTTTTATGTTTTGTCCGAAATTCAAATTTAACTTGGCATCCTTTATTTTATCAGATAACCCTAAATTCAACATAAGTTTTCCAGAGATACAGATACCTGCACCAAAGTCTGAAAGACAGCTAGAGTTAGAAAATGAGAAAAAGAGACCAGTTTATGCAGAAGCTCATGCAGGTGAAGCAGCAAGGAAGGTTCTGGTGCTACATACAGTTAGGTTTTAAGGCAATATTTTAAGACACTTACATGATGACTGTGGATGTTGAGGTAAGAAAGTGTCAGCTAATGAAAGGCGTGGTATTTCAAGATTCCTCCTAAGGAAAAGAGGGTTCCACTGAAGAAATTTAGGCAATGACAAAATCAGATTTCCATTGCAAAAAATGTCACTAAAATGATGAAGGGGGAAGCAGATGTGGCACAAGTGATAAGGCCTCTGCTTATCATATGGGAGGATCTGGGTTCAATTCTTGGGGCCTCCTGATGAAAAAGAAGAGAAAGCATGCCTGCATGGTGAGCTGAGTGCCTGTGCAGTAAGCCAAGTGCTTATGCAGTGAGCAGAATGCCCGGATGGCGAGCCCAGTGCCCATGTGGGTACCTGCACAGCGAACTGAGTGTCCACATGGTGAACCGAGTGCACACGCGAGTGCCCGTGTGGTGAGACAAGTGCCCATGCAGTGAGCTGTGTGTCCACACTAGTGCCCGTGTGGTGAGCCAACTGCCCATGTGAGTGTCCATGTGGGGATTCAGTGCCAGGGTGGTGAGCCAAGTGCCTGTGTGGTAAGCCAAATGCCCTCATGTTGAGCCAGTGCCTGTGCAGGAAGTTGAGTGCTTGTCGGTGAGCCAGTGTCCATGCAAGTGAGTCATGCAGCAAGGTGATGATGCAGCAAAAGAGAGATGAAGGGGAGAGTCAAGGGGAAGAGAAGCAGAGACCAGGAACTGAGTCTGAGGTGCACAATTGACAGGGCACCTGTCTCCACATCAGAGGTCCCCAAGATCGAATCCTAGTGAATCCTAGAGGAGAAAGATGAGAAGACAAAAAGAGAAATAGTACAGAAGATCACATAGTGAATGGACACAGACAGCAAAAGCAGCAGGGTGGGGAAGAAAATAAAAGGAGAAACAATGAAGGAACACCTGGAGGCAGAAAGCGGAGGTGGGGCTACTGTCAGGTCACAGTGAAGGTCAAGTCCGGCTGCATATTAGAATCATTTGTTATTTTAGTTTAATAGGCTGCTCAAAGCAATACCATGGTATGGATTGGCTTAACACTGGGAACTTAATTGCTCATGGTTGAGGCTGAGAAAATGTTCATATCAAGACATCATCAAGGCTATGCTTTCTCCCTAAAGACTATCTGCTGGTGATCACTGGCTTTTCTGTCACATGGTAAAGCACAAGACAGTGCTCCTCTTGTCTCCCTTCTCTTCTAGGTGTAGTCACTTTCAACTTCTTGCTTCTGTGGCTTTCTCTCTTTGCATCTGAATTCATTTATAAATGATGTATTAGTCAGCCAAAGGGGTGCTGATGCAAAGTACCAGAAATCCATTGGCTTTTATAAAGGATATTTATTTGGGATAGAAACTTACAGTAATAAGGCCCTGAAGAGTTCCACTCAAGGTTGCTCCCTCATTAAAGTCATTTGCCAGGTGTTCAAGCAAGATGATTGCTGATCTCTCCCTGGTCTCTCTTTCTGGGCATCTTCCTTTTGAGGCTCAGTGCTCCCAGGTTCTTCCCAATCTCAGCTCTAAGCTGGCATTGTCTCTCAGGGCTTCCTATATCCAGCTTCTGGCACAGGGCTTGTTGCTTTCTGCACCTTCTCAGCTGCTCTGTTCTGTTCTCTTCAGCTGCAAACTATCAGGGAATAGCTCATCTCTCCCCCTGGCTTTAGTTGTTTGTGCTTTTTCCTTTCTGTCACATGACACAGTTCTCCCCATTGGTATTTATGGAGCTCTCTCCCTTCTCCTATGTTTTCTTGAGTGAGTGTCTGTTTATTTAGGCTTACCAAGGGTGCAGGGACTTAACCTGAGTTATGATTTACTGATGTGGTTTAAGATTAAGTTACCATTTAATCTTAACAGGTAAATTAATCAAAGACATCTCAGGTGAATCTTATATAATCAAAGGAGGTCACACCCAAAGGAATAGATCAGTTTACAAACACAATCTTTCTTTTTCTTTTTTGGAATTCGTAAGTAATCTCAAACTGTGACAAATGACTCCAGTGACAGGATTAAGGCACATCCTTGTTGAGGTGGGTCACACTTTAACTGAAGTAGCCTCATCAAAAGGTCTTACAATGGATTCAAACCTGCAGAAGTGGATTAGATTTCTGAACATGTTTTTCTGGGATACACACAGCTTCTAACTATCACACTTGGAGAATTTAAAACACTGATGCCCTGGCTCCATATGTGAAATTGCAATTTAATTGATGATATATTTTTTGGAGAAAATAATTTTATATTAAATAAGCATGCATATTGTAACATATAATTATATATATTATAATAATATATAGTAATAAAATGAAATGTCATTTTTTAACAGATTTTCTTAATGATCAAAACCTCAAAGTGTTGAGGAAAACCTGAATGAGATAGTCAGCTCAAGTTGTTAGAAAAAAGCCTAAGGAAAAAAAACTCAAAGAAAAGATAAAGAAATAATTGATAAAAATAGTAAAAATCAATAAAAGAGAAAACAAGAAACAAAAGTAATAAATGTATTCAAAAGTGTTATTTTCGTTTGGAGGTATGCAGTAAAATTATTTGGTGATTATAAGATTATGGTCTATGGAATATTATTTCCATAAGATATTTATAAGTGTTGCATGAATACAAAATTTCTGGAGTGATTATTAGATTAGGGTATTGTTGTAATAAATAATTTAAGCAGTCTCTTCTCAGAGATTTTACTTTTGCTACTGTGTTTCTGGGAGCATTCAAGAAAAGATTTTATTTTCCACATAATCTTTTTGTGGAATAACTTTGGGGTTAGAGGGTTCCTTGACTTATTTTGTGAAAGCCTGAAAGGGACCAATTTCTAATATTGAGCAAGCTAAAAGTGAAAAAAAAAAGCATAATATTATGTATTTTAAGTGGAATATAGCCATAATAGATAGTATTAAAGCTATAAGACAACTATATAAAAATTATGGTTATTAATATATATGTCTCAAGCATATCATTAAGGAGCTAGAAAAAAATATATAAACCACTAGAACTGATTACAATAAGAGTAAAACCAAGAATCGTGGAACAAATATTAAAAGCTTTTCAGTTCCTCCAGAAAAATATGGTTCTATATTTCTTATAGTTTCAAAGAATTAATAAGTCCTATGACTTATGAAATGATACTGAGTGTAAAATTAGGTAGAATGTGATCAAACTCTCATAAAACCTTAGTAAAACTGTCATAAAAGTTAATCCATGAAAGAAATCCAAAGAATATGAAAATAAATTGGAAATTTTTAATAAAATATAAGCAAATTTAATTTTGCAATAAAGGAAAAGAATAAATGGGCTTGTTTAAAAAAACAGAAATGAAAGGAAATTTAATTTAAAAATAGCTCACAATGGCAATATGTCAAAAGAGGAAACTCATAATTCAATCAAAGCTAGAAAAAAGATACTTGATAAAATTCAATACTCATTCCAGCTATATTAACAAGAGAAATAATATTCATTAATTGATTTATTTCAGTGTTACATTAATAACCAGTATCAGTAGGTAAAACCTTGTTGTTTAATGTGGTATCAAATTCAGAGCACAGTAGCAGGATTTTCTGATCATTTATGTTCCTCACAGTAGGAGAAATTAAGAGATTCATTTTCATGGCCACCATGACTGCTTTAAAAATAAAGTATGCAATTTAAATTCTAAATAGCTGAGAGTATAATGAAGTCTGCAGGACTTTAATTCTAGTTTTGGTTGAGAGTCTGATTGAACAATGCCTATTATATTTTTATGTTTTCACATGCTATTTTTTCAAATTTTCAGAGAGTGTTCATCATCAGGTTCTTGAAGGAGATGATCTTAGATTTGTCACATACAAGGATGTGTCCCCTTTGATGGGTAACCCCCAGAGATATCCAAGTGACAGTCCAAAGCATGTTTTTTAATGCATTTATAATTATTTCTTCCTTGTTCTCCTTTTTAATAAAACCTCTTGGGGATACTGCTGAAGTATTTTTCACCACCCATTGGAAAAGAATATGCATGTTATAAAAATGTACCTACATATTTCTCTCTGCTGAAATATTGTGATTGGCCGAAAAGTGAAAACAACCTAGTGTCTACCAACTGCTGAATGATTAAAAAAAATGTGTTATAAAATGCAATGAAATATTATGAAGCAGTAAATAGATGAAGAACTGACACATGCCATAACAACATGAACTTTGAATCTTTAAACCAGTTTTCTAAATGAAAGAAGTAAGGCACAAAAGATCAAATATTGTATGACTCCATTTGTATGAACTATATAGAATGGGCAAAACTAAAGAGAAGGGAAGTAAAAACATTTTCTAGGTTGGAGGGGGAGGGTTTGTAGGAAATGGGGAGTAATTGTTCATAGGTATGAGGTTTCTTCACTGTGTGATGAAAATGCTCTAAAATTGACGTGGTGATGGTTGCACAAATCTACGAATATACTAAAAAATAATATATTTTACACTTTAGGTGAATTGTATGATGTATTAGTCAGACAAAGTGCTATTGATGCAAAATACCAGAAATTGGTTGGTTTTTGTAAAGGGTGTTTATTTGGGATAGAAGCTTACAGTTACCAGGCCATAAAGCATAAGCTACCTCCCTCAATAAAGCCTTTTGCCATGTGTTGGAGCAAGATGGCTGCCGACATCTGCAGAGTTCAGGCTTCCTGGGTTCCCCTCTTCCCAGGATTCATTTCTCTCTGAACTCAGCTCCTCTGTTTTTTCTCAAGGTGAGCTGTAGACTATGAGGTTCTCTAAGGCTTTGCCTCTCTCTGCAGGACCAGCTGTAGACTATTAGGCAACTGGTTTTGTCTAAGGAGCCATTTCTGTTCTTCTGTGGTCTTTTCCTGTGCATTCACTTCTAAGGCTCCAGCTCAAAACTCCAGTATCAAAACTCCAACATCAAAACTCCGATATCAGATCTCCAAGTTTTCCTTTGCCATGTCTTTTATCTGTGAGTCCCTACCTACCAAGGGGTGGGACTTAATACCCTACTGATGTGGCCCAATCAAAGCCCTATTCATAATTTAACCATGTCCAGGTACAGACCAGTTTGCAAACATAATCCAGTATCTATTTTTGGAATTTATAAACCTTATCAAACTACTATACATGGTATGTGAAATATCAAAGTAAAAGTGTTATAATAAAAGAATATTGCTGACTTTGGGAAAAATATATGCAATTCCTGATATAATACTGTATCCCAGACATATTCCTTTCAATTTCTTGAGAAGCAGAGGTGAATGGTGAGGCTCGGTGTGACTTTTATTGATTTCACCTGGTTCTGAAGGAGGTATTATTAAAATTAAAGCTATCTCAGAATGTTAATTTTAGAAGATTATATAACCTCAAGATTTCCTGCCAAAAGAATATATTGCCACTTCTACCAAATTAACCTCTAACAAGCTATTTCCAGGAACACTGTTTTGATTTTGGAAACCCAGTGGTTAAAGCATTTCAACTATTTGAGGGCAAGAACTAGACAGCAAGTTGTGCTACTATTTTTACCTTATTCTGGCCATCATGTGTGATGCCCTCCTCCAAGTGAAAGTATGGAGTCATAGGTAAGTTGAAACCATTCCCTAGCTGGGTAGCCCAGAAACTATGAAACAGCTTTGTCTGGTCCTTACCAGGCACAGTATTATGTGTTGTAAGCAGAAAATAGCACCCTGTGTTGTGGGGGTGGGAGCAAAAATGAAATAAAAAGTGTGTATATATATATATACATACACACACAATTACTTCCAAATGTGTCATCTCAGAGCAGGAACCTTCCAAAGAGTAAATTGGTTCCATAAGAAGAAAAAGAAGTTTACAGAGGTCTATTGCCTATTGTAAATGCTCATTCTTTCACAGTCATCTAGCCCATGAAGTCATTTATATGCTTCTTCACAGTTCTTTCAAAGATTATGAGCCAGGGTCCTAACAAACCAAAAGCCAATATGGTTTAATGATGATGACTTGGGGCAATATGCTCACCTTGGCTTACATCCTATCTGCAATTTGCTAGTTTCTGTGCTTTCCCCAAATCTCTGTTACAAAATGTGAAAAAAAGGCACTAATAATAGGGCATCTCTGTAAATTTGTTAAAAGGCAGCTAAATGACTTACCACAATGTCAGGCAAGGTAGGTATTCAACCAATGCCAGATATTATTTTCTGGCAGTTGCGTATTATCATGCTAATTAGTGTTTAATTTCAACTCTAGTATTTTAACTACTATACTTTGATTTCAAGCATCTGAGACAGAATTAGTTTGTTCTCTTAGGATTAGTTAATTCAAGGTGATTTCTTCTTCATTGAAATATTCAGCATAAATGAGAGTTCTCTTGGTCCAGATTCCAGCTTCTAGCAATTAAGTATAAACAATCTAGGAGAAATACTTGTTTGATTTCCTCATAAAGGTGTTGAAAGATAAAACAAGGATAGCGATGATATAACAGCTTCTGAATATCTCTTCTAAAGTTTTCTTTCACAGGGGACTCTTAGTTCTGCCTAAAATTTCTCCTTGTTTTAAACTGGCCTTTGCTTTTTCTTTGTTTACTTTTATTTTTTTTTCTATTTTTAAAAATTATTGTCTCTTTGGTTTCTTGTGGACTTAAAAAGAAACACTTATTTTCCTGTTCAGAAAAAGATAAGAGTTGATGTTAGGTACTAATTATCTTAGTGCTCTTTATTAAGTCAAATAACAAATAATTTTTGTCATTTCATGATAAGGTTTTTTTCCCATATTTATCATTCATCTCCAAATAAACATTTTAGGTTGACTTTGTCTTTTTAAATTAAGGTGGCCAAGGCTGGACCCAAGTTTTAATGAGGGTTTGGTCAGTATGGAATGGAAGGGAGACTGACTTCCAGACCCTTTCATATTCTCTTTCTTTCTAACTTACTTAGCTTTGCCCACCACAGCACAAATTTATGTGTTTTTTAAAAAATCTGAATTCCTTTAGCCTGTTCTTCCTTAACCTGTATTTGCATTGCTCCTTGCTCTATTGGAGTTCATTAACTTTTTTTATCTGTAATTTAGGTGAATTATTTTGGATTTTAAAATTGTGAGCTCATTTAATTCCATCATTTTGCCACGAAAGATTGTCTTGGTCTCATTTTCTTTATTCAAGTTACAAACAAAGCTTTGGAATAGACTGTGCCTTCAGACAGATGTTCTATGAAACATTCTGCCAGATATTTGCAACTACCATGTACTGAGGAGATATTAGCCACTACCATGTCTTTTTTTTCCCCTTTGTTTTCACTTTATTTTTAAAGAAGTATTGGATTACAGAAAAGCTACATTGAAAATATAGGGGATTCCCATATCCCACCCCCTCCCTATCTCACATTCTTCCCTATTAATAACATCTTACATTAGTGTACATTTGTTACAATTGATGAACACATATTGAAGCATTGATACTAACCACAGTCTATAGTTTACATTATGGTTTACACTTTGCACTTTACAATTTCATAGGTTCTGACAAAACGTAGAATGTGCTGTAGCTGTCATTGCAAAATCTAGCAGAATATTTCAATGCCCTAAAAATGCCCATGTTCTACTTATTCTTCCCTTCCCTCCCCTCAGAAACACTGGTAATCACTATCTTTATATCAATGTTACAAATTCTTCTGTTACAACAATAATAATGCCTACTTTGGTCCATGGATGAATTGGCCCCTTATGTTTGTTCATTCCTCAACCTTGACGATTTTGGAATGGTGATGCTGCTCTGCTTCAGATTGAGAGGGGCTTAGATCTTATGGAGAAGATGGAAGGCACTGTTTTGCTTACAGTTGGAGATACTCTTTGCTTTCTGGAACAGGGGTTGTCCATCCTCATCATTTAGGTAGTTGTCCTGATGTGTCCAATGAACCGGACAGTAGATGTTGGCTGCAACTCTGCTGAGATTCAGGGCTCAGTCAGCATGTGAACAGACTGAAGATTTAGGCCTCTGAGACATATATTTAACAGGTATAATGTTAATTATAGATTCAAATAAAAGGCATAGAATTATGTGTAGGGAAATTATAGTCTTAACTCTGTTATGGTGAGGAAGTAGGTTATCATATATTCCAAGGTAGGGACCACTGGTGGGTTCTGATTTCAAGGGGTTTGTGCATTGCCTATAGTGTCTGTAAAGCCCTAGGGAGGCCACTTGTTTGAGACTTTGTTTACTGTGGTAGTTAGTGAGTGAGATCTGCATAAGCATAACATCTGGAATGACCACCTAACTCACTTTGAAATCCCTTAACCATAAACATTCTTCTGTATTAAATTTTCCCTCCTTTGATCTAGGTCTTTTTCCAAACGCATTGTTGGTTGGTGCTTGGTAATAATCCCTTGGTGCCAGGAAGGCTCGTCTCTGGGGATCATGTCCCACACCAGGGGAAGGTAGTGAGTTTGGTTTAGAGAGAGGCCACCTTTGAGTAACAAGGAGGTTTTCAGAAGGTAACACCAGCGATAGATTTTATTAGGCTAAGTTTCAGTTTTGCAGGAATAAGGTTAAGTAAAATATTAATTTTGAAGGCTGGGTATATTGGTCTGTTTTCTTTTATAAGGCACTGCCTATGTACTGTAGAGATTCTTGTCCCTCTGTTAGAGAATTTAGCAGGACTCCCCAGGATGGGAATTTAATATTTTGTTATTTTGTGGGCTCCACCCACTGAGATAACATCCTATGACCACATGAACACATTCATATTGCATAGAGGCATGCCCCAGGTGGACCCTTCCCCACATATTCCCCCACCACTGACACCCTGCACCAATGACTCTCCCCTGCTATAGTTGCCAAAAGAACACTCCCATAATTGTATCCTTAATCACAGTCCTCTACCTCCCTAGAGTTCACCTTTTCCTTCCTCAGGTCCTTCCCCGCAATTCTATGGATAGTCCAAATCACCTGCCTAATCCCTACTCACACTCATACTCCATCATCACCAATCCCATGCACATTGCTACACCACCATCAAACCTATCCACTGCAAAACCTCTGCCATTCACCTTCTTACAGATTCTTCTGAGACTGAACACAGGCTCACCACTCTCTAATCATATTCTATCTCCTGGTAACCTATTTCTAGACTCCATCTCTGTGAGTCCTTGTGATATTTGTCCTATAGTGAATGTCTTATTTCACTTAACATAAGGTCTTTGAGGTTCATCCTTGAAGTTGCATGTGTCAATATTTCATTCCTTCTTACAGCTGAGTAAAATTTTATCGCATGTATATATCATATTTTGTTTATCCATTCATCCATCCTGGACATTCAGGTTGCTTTCAACTTTTGGTGAATATGCCACAGTGAACACTGGTGTGCATATGCTTGTACGCATCCCTCCTTTCAATTCTTCTGGGTATATTACTAGTAATGGGATTGCTGGATAATATGGCAATTCTTGAGGAATGGCCAAACCATCCTTCACAGTGGCTGGACCATTCTACATTCCCACCAGCAGGGGATGAGTGTTCTAATTCATCCATATCCTCTTCAACACTTGTAGTTCTATGTTTTGTTTTTTTTTTTTAAGTAGCAGCCAGTCTAATAGGTGTAGGATGATAGCTCATTGGAGTTTTGATTTGCATTTCCCTAATAACTAGTAATGTTGAGCATCTTTTTTAATGCTTTTTAGCCATTTGTATTTCCTCCTTGGAAAGTTTCTATTCAGTCTCTTACCCATTTTTTAAATGGGTTGTTTGTCATTTTATTTTTGAGATGTAAGATTTATTTATATACACTGGATAGTGGGCCATTAGTCAGATAGGTTGTTCCCAAATATCTTCTCCCATTGAGTATGCTGCCTTTTCCCTTTCTTGACAAACTCCTTTGAAGCATAAAATTTTTAATTTTAAGGGGTCCCATTTATCTATTTTTTCTTTTATTGCTCTTATTTTAGGTGTAAAGTTTAGAAAGCAATTTCCTAGTACCTACACTATCTTTTAGGAGCTTTATGGTATTGTCTCATATTTAGGTCTTTGATCCATCTTGAGTTAGTTTTTGTATGGGACATGCAATCGAGATTTTTTTAATTTTTACTCTGTTGGATATGGATATCCAATTCTCCAAGCCCCATTTACTGAGGGTATTACTCTGCCCCAGTTGAGTGGTCTTGGTAGTCTTGTTGAATATCAGTTCTCCAAATATGTGCAAGTCTATATCTGAACTCTCAATTTGGTTCCATTGGTCAGTATGTCTATCATTCTGCCAATGCTATGACGTTTTGACCACTGTAGTTTTAAAGTCAGATAGCATAATTCCTCTAGTTTTGCTTTTCCTTTTCAAGATGTTTTACTATTCAGGGCCCCTTACTCTTCCAAATAAATTTGGTAATTACCTTTTCCAGTTCATTAAAAGAATTGTATTGTGTTGAACCTGTAAATTAATTTACATAGGGTAGACAACTTAATGATATTTAGTCTTCCAAACCATGAACATGGAATAAGCACCCCATAAATTTTGATATGTTGTGTTCTCATCTTCATTCACTTTGAGGTAGTATAGCAGTTTGTCATTATTTATGAATTCCAAAAATAGGTATCGGATTATGTTTGTAAACTGATCTGTTCCTCTGGGTTTATTAGATTGTATTATGTTCAGAGGTTTCACTTTTACTTGATTAAATTATGACTAGGGCTTTGATTGGGCCACATCAGTAGGATGTTGAGTCCCTGCCCCCTTACTGGGCCAGGACTCACAACAAAAACTGTACAGCAGAGGAGTTGTGGAGGTTTGGATGCTGGAACCCTAGGAAGTAAATGCACAGAAGAAGACACAGAGGAATAGAGATGGCTCCATAGACATGGCAGAGGCCTGGGGAAGAGAGAGAGCCTCATAGTCTATGGTTGACCTTGTGGAGAGAACAGAACAGCTGAGTCCAGAGAGGAATGATCTCTGGGAGAGAGATGAGACTTATCCCAGTCTACAGCTGATATTGGAAGAAGCTGGGAACACAGAGCCTTTAGAGAAAGAGGGAGGCTGAACCCTTGCAGACGTTAGCAGCCATCTTGCTCCAATACATGGCAACAGACTTTGGTGAGGAAAGTCACTTACATTTTATGGCCTGGTAACTGTAAGCTTCTACCCCAAATAAGTATGTGTTATAAAAGCCAACAGATTTCTGGTATTTTGCACCAACACCCCTTTGATTAATACAGGTACTTACTGAATTCTCTGGCAATTTCCTCCTTGTCCCATTGATTGCTTGAGAGTGGTTGTTTAACTTCCATGTATTTGTGTCTATTCCAGTTTTCTGTCCCTTATTGCTTTCTAACTTCATTCTGTTATGGTCAGAGAAAGTGCTTTTTATAATTTCAACCTTTATAAATTTGCTCTATGACCTAGTATGTGTTCTATCCTGGAGAATAATCCATGAGCACTGGAGAATAATGTATATCCAGCTGCTTTTTGGGTATAATATTCAATATAAGTCCATTGGGTCTAGTTCCTCTAACATGTTATTCAAGGCCTCTGTTTCTTTATTGAATCTCTCAAGATATTCTGTCTAAAGGTGATAATGGGAAGCGGACTTGGCCCAATGGATAGTGCGTCCACCTACCACATGGGAGGTCTGTGGTTCAAACTCCGGGCCTCCTTGACCCATGTGGAGCTGGTCCATGTGCAGGGCTGATGTGTGCAAGGAGCGCCATGCCACGCAGGGGTGTCCCCCACATAGGAAAGCCCCACGCGCAAGGAGTGTGCCCTGTAAGGAGAGCCGCCCAGTGCAAAAGAAAGTGCAGCCTGCCCAAGAATGGCACCACACACACACAGAGCTGACACAACAAGATGATGCAACAAAAAGAAACACGGATTCCTGTGCTGCTGACAACAACAGAAGTGGACAAAGAAGAACATGCAGCAAAATGGACACAGAACAGACAACTGGGGCAGAGGGGAAAGGGGAGAGAAATAAATAAATAAATCTTTAAAAAAAAAGAAATAGCTTTCTTTAAAAATAAAATTAAATTAAAAAAAATAAAGGTGATAATTGTGCACAAAAGTCCCTGACAATGATTGTAAAGGGATCAATTTTTCCCCTAATTTTACCATTTTATGCCTCAAGTATTTTGGGACTCCCTGGTTATGTGCATAAATATTTATGCTTGTTCTTTCTTCTTGGTTGATTACCCCTTTTATTATATATACTGTTCTCCTTTGTCTCTTACAACAATTTTGCATTAAAAGTCTATTTTGTCTGATATTATAAAGTTATTCCTGACCTTTTTTGCTATTGTTTGCAAGTAAAATCATTTTCCAACCTTTCACTTGCAGCCTGACTGCATTCCTGGGTCTAAGGTGAGTTTCTTGTAGACAGCATGCAGATGGCTCAAATTTCTTTATCCATTATGCCAATTTATGTCTTTTGATTGAAGAGTTTAAACCATTAACATTTAATGTTATTATTATAGACATTGTACTCGCATTAGTCATTTCTTCTTTAGGCTTAAACTATGTTATATCTTATTTTTATAACTTCTTTACCCCTTAAATTGTTCTTACTAATAATCTTCCTTTCTACATTCTCCTCTAACCCTCTTTATCCTATTATTTCCTTTTAACCTGCTGAACTCCCTTTACTATTTCTTGAAGACCAGTTTTCTTGTTAACAAACTCTCTTAATTTCCTTCCTGCCTCCATGGTTTCAGATGAGAAATCAGCACTTAATCTTATTGAGCTTCCTTATATGTGATGGATGTCTTTTCTCTTGCTGTTTTCAGGATAATGTCTTTGTCTTGAGCTTTTGACAATCTGATAAGTATGTGTTTCTGGATAGCTCTGCTAGGATTTATTGTGCTTGGAGTATGCTGCACTTCCTGGACATGTATATTCATGTCCCTCATAAGAGTTGCAAATTTTCAGCCATTATTTGCTCTAACACCCTTTCCCATCTCTTCATCTCTTCTTCCTCTGGGATACCCATAGTGTGTATGTTTGAGCATTTCACGCTATCATTCACTTCCCTGAGTCACTGCTGACTTTTCCCCCTTTTTTTGTCTATTTGTCCTACTATCTGTGTAATTTCTTATGTTCTTATTTTCAAAATCATTCTTTTCTCTGCCTGTTCAAATCTGCTGCCATGTACTTCTAATGTATTTTAATTCCTTGCATTGTGTCTTTCATCACTGTATGAGCTGTTCTCTTTTTATGTTTGTTTACAGTTTCTTCTGTATGTTCCCCCAGTGTCTTCTTGATATCCTTGATCTCTTCCTTTATTTTGTTGAGTTAATTAAGGATATTTGTTTGGACATCCTTAACAAGAAACAGTTGTTCCATAACCTCCTGTTTCTTAGTATGGCTTGTGATTGTTTGCTGATATATAGGCATCTGTTTATCTTGATCAGCTTATACAGTTGCTTAGTTTCTCTTTCTCATCCAGGGTTTAATTTTTATTTGCTTTTGTGTTAGGAGTCTTCTTTATCACTTGGTTCCAATTACTCTAAATCCTAGTAGTTGCCCATGTTCAATGGAGAAATATTTGATACACACACAAAAAAAAAAAAAAGAGGAAAGAAAGAGTAAATAGAAAGAAAAGGAAATAAATAATATAGAAGGAAAAAGAACCAAAAAAGAGACCAAAAAATAAATAATAAGGAAGAACAGTAAACAGGAATAGAAATGTAAAGGTGAAAAAAGAAACAGGGAAAGGAACACAGAATAAAATAAAATAATATAAAATGCCAGATAAGTGAGAAGAGACAAAAAGAAAGTTAAAACAGGGAAGTGTAGGAAGGGAAAAAAGAAGAGGGAAAAAATGAAAAAAAATAAAGAAGAAAGAAAAAATAAGAGGAAGGAAATAGAAAAAAGAAAAAAAGGGTAAAATAATAAAGAAATAAGAGGGTTGAAAAAAGAAAAACATAAAAAAGGGAAAAATAAAAGGCAATAGAAATGGGAAGAGAAGAAAGAAAAGAAGCAAAACAGGAGAAGAAGGAATGAAAATAAGGAAGAGGAGAAGAAATAAGCAGAACAAAACAAAAGAGAAGAAAAATCTTGGTCTTCCTCTCAAATCACCAGTACCTGCTAAGTTTCTGCTCTCAGATTGCCTGTTTTGGGCAATCAATCACCCCCTCACACACATATACGCACAAATAAATAAAAATAGCCCTGCCTCTCAGGCCACCAGAGACTCACTAAGCCATTCCTCTCCAGCTGCTTACACCTGCCAATCAATCACCCCACATTCATCCTCTCCACCAGTACCTGAATAAAGAAACAATAAATAAATAAATAAAATAAAAATTAATAAGGAAGTAGGAGAAAAAGAGAGAGAGGAGAGGGAAAACACACACACACAAACCCCTTAGGCTAAGTACTCTGAGCTTTCCCCTACCCTACACAGGCCTGTAGGATCACTCCTCAGCAGCTCCTGTGTCCCTCAGAGCCAGCTGTATGACTCCCCTTCCCTCAGAGCTCACGGGGCAGTTTTCCTCACCCGCTGGGTGGGCAGATGTGCTTGTTTTTCTCCAGGGCCCACAGGGAGGCTCTCCTTGTCCCAGGTGTCCAGCTGGGACCCATCCCTCTCCAGCCACCCTCTCCTATCACCCTGTGACACCCCAGTTTCCCTTATGCCTGGCAAGCCTGCCTGCCTTCTCACAGCTTCTGGAAGAAGAGTTCAGCCTGCTGTTTCTTACTCTGTCATCTTGGATCTCCCCAACTATCATGTCTTGATTTTACACTGTGCCAGGCATTTTGTGGTGATGACCTCATTTAATTCTGGCAAAGACTCTGTGAAGTACATACTATTATCTTCATTATTCTAATGGGGAAACTTAGGCCCAAGTGCAGCCAAGAGATTTTAAGTAAAAGAGCTGATCTTGGGGATATGGCCATGGGATACTGCCTCTCTTCTTTTTCTCCTCTGCTACTCCCCTCTGCTTGTATGCCACCTCTAATCCCATCTTTTCAGGCTTATTTCTCTATGGGTTTCCTGTCCTTTCTATTTTAGGGGATAAAGGAGTGAAAAAAGAAATAAACAGGAACCTTGCACTCAAATATTTCATAGTTTCATTCTTTATTTAATCACATTCCATATATATAATTGGCATTTTCCAAATATTTTAAAATGAATGAAAAAGTGTACTTATTTGTAATATCAAGAGACTTTTGGCTCTCCCATCCTTTTTTAAGCAGATACTAAAATTACCATATAACTTAATTTTTCCATATTTTAAAAATCTATCAATTCACATTTTACTCACTGCTATTCTGTAACCCAATACCTTTATTTTGTATTATAACACTTATAGTGACATAGTTTAAATAATAGGTGACTTGAGAGCATGAGCATCAGATTAGAAGATTTTTAGGACTTGGTGGGAATCATTCACATTTTAACAATGGTGTATCATTGTCAATATCTACAGTTGATTTTTTGAAGTATGTAATTGACAATGTGAAAATTAAAATGCAAAAATCAAACGTGATAACCACTTGCATTAGTCAGCCAAAGGGGTGCTGATGCAAAATACCTGAAATTGGTTGGTTTTTTAAAGGGTATTTATCTGAGATAGAAACTTAGAGATACTAGGCAAGAAAGTATAATTTACTTCCCTCACCGAAGTCTATTTTCATGTGTTGGAGCAAAATGACTGCCAACTTCTGTGAGGGTTCAGTCTTCCTGGGTTCCTCTGGGCTCAGCTCCTCTGTTTTCTCCACAAGGTCAGCTGTACACTATCAGACAAACGGCTCTTTCTCCCTGGGGCTCCAGCTTCAGCATCAAACTCTAGTATCAAAACTCCAACATTAAAAACCCTCAACTCTGTCCTTTGCCATGCCTTTTATCTGTGAGACCCCCATTCACCAAAAAGTGGGGACTCAATGCCCTACTGGCACAACAATGGTTTACATAATTACTTAATGAAGTAAAACTCTGAATCCAATATAATCTAATATACCCAGAGGAGAAGGCCAGTTTGCAAACATAATCCAATATTTCCTTTTGAAATTCATCAATAATAACAAACTCCTACACCACTCAACCAAATAAATCAGGAAAAAATAATTTTCTTTTTCTGCTGGACACAAAAAATTAACTTTTAAATTGACTAGTTGACTAGTTATTTGCACTGAGGGATTGTTCAAATTGTTAAATATTAATATTGCAACAAATTTTCTATTTTGAGTGTTCATGTTTCATTGACATATAAATGAAAGAAATATAATTACTTAGATGTCAATTATAGCTTATGACTATTATATCTTATAGGTTATTATATATAATAAACTTATGAGAAACAGAGGCCTCAGATTGAGGAAAGACATCCTGGAGACAATGAATAAAGATACATCTCTTCACATAGCATGTGCGTGTGACATTTCATGATTTTTGCTCTTTTTTTTCCTTCAGTTTGCTATTTTACTTAAAATGTCTCTTCAAAACAAGATGCGGCAAATAGACACAGAGAACTGATAACTGGGGTGGGGGGAAAGGGGGAGAGAAATAAATAAATCTTTAAAAAAAAAATGTCTCTTCAGGGAGCAGATGTAGCTCAGAGACTGAGTACACTGCTTCGCATGAACAAGGTCGTAGGTTCATTCCTCGGTACCTCCTAAAAAAGAAGTCTCTTCAAATCATTAATAGATTTATATGGCAATTATTTTTAATTCATTGTCTATCTGAAACAATTAAGATGACTTCTAATTGACATAATTTGTATTTTTCTAGAACCTAGTAAAAAATCAAACAGTCATTTAAAAGGTATGGAAATATAAATTATACTCATAATCTTTTTTTGGTTTTCTTTGTTCTTTCTTTTTTTCTTGCATGAATATTTCAAAGCAATGTGGTTTTAAAGCAAACATTTTTTTCATTATTTTGGAAACAGAAGTGTGTACTTAAGAAAATTTCTCAAAGTCCTAGATTCAGTTTTGGAAAACCAAACTGTAAAAGCAATGTCTTGCGTATGCATGCCAACATGGCTGGCAAAATAACTGTGCTCTATAATTTTTTATAATTCATAAATATTTGTATTGTTAGATTTAAGAATAAAAAGACAAGTGATGACACTGAATTATAGTTATTTTTAAAAAGGAAGTCATTAAATATTTGGCTGATTTGTCCTCAGGTTTTTGCCATATCCAGTAGAAATTTTTATCTATTTATTTATTTACATTTCAAGATACTTCATTTTTAAAACAGTTCAGAAAACTAAGCTTTTGACTCATTCTGCCATTATACAAGCTTCACATATTACAGCAGTTGAGGGGCATCCATTAGAAGCATGTTCAAAAGTGAATAAAATTCCATATAAAACAAATAATCAAACAGTTTCCATAGGAAGACAGATAAGTGTGACCCCCATCTTTGAGTTTTCCATATCACTGCATCTAAGCTAACCCTGCTATTAACAAAGACATTTCATAACTAGCAGTAATTATGTTAAATAGTTCCCCTAAATCCCTCCATTCAAGCTAAACTCACAGTTCACTACTACAAACATGGTAGAGCACAAGTTGCTGAGTAGTGTTTTATCCCACTTTCCTGAGCACAGGACACAGACAAAGTTATGGCACACTGTTCCTTGGCTTAGGGCTGACATTTGAGACTCTTGATTTGCTTCATGATTTGCCGTGTTGGCCCTAACATCAAATAGTAGATACTTGGCCTCTGGGATCCACTGAAAGTAGAAGCAGCAGCAACAGTATAAGCAATCATGTTTTCCAACAGTATCCCATGACCCACAGGCATTTCTGGCAGGCCACAGCACTCAACAATCTGATCAAGTCTATGGCAAATCAGTACCCATATACTAGATGGATAATACTTCTCACTTGGTTTGGGTCTCTTTTGCAGAAGGGGCTTTCGTGTGCATGATCATAAAGGATGCAATTAAATGACCATATACTCTGTCATTCAAGTAATACATAAAAGTTTGTTCACTCAATTAGTCTTCATCATCCAAGTCTGTTCCTTTAATACTACAACTTTCTGGCAATGATATTCACTACAAACGTGAAAGCTGATATGACATAGTATCTGTTTGGCTCAGCTATGATTTTCATTCCAGAGTCTGAGAGAATATACTTTTCTATTGCTGGATCAATTACACTGGTGATCTCTTCAAATTTAAGCTTTACCTCCTCAGATCCAAGAAAGCCACACAAATGCCAAACAGATATGTGCTGAAAGCAGACTTGGCTCCCCTGTCAAAGACAAAGCAGACATCAGGGATGGCCTGCACGAAGGTTTCAGGATCACCACAACCACTTGCCACATGGAAGCTGACACAATGACATCAATATTGAGCTCGTTAGCCTGTTCCCAAAGAACCTGTTGGTTTTGAGTGTGGCTTCAAATTTAACAGAGGCAAGAGACTGCTTTTTAATCATCAGTGGCAATCCACAAAATCAACTTTGCCTTCGGACAAGCCCTGGCTACTTACATCAACTGAACTTTGTTGCCAAAAGTCATCATCTCAACTCCATTATTGGCAGTATACTTAATTTGAGACACTTGTTTACAAGGGTTTGCATAGTATCCTCCCTGGAGGCACCTGGAGATTCTGCACCAAATGGATTTCAATCGTACTAGCACAAATCCTGTGCCTCTGGCAGCCATGGTCTTCACTATGGCTCTACAGTCATTACACGTGGCTGCATAGGAGGGTGTTACACTAGGGAGAGCTTTTAACCATCTCAGATGTTTCTTTAGAATGTCTCCAAGGTCCAACACATCTTTATCATGGGAAGAAGAAACTTCATTACCTTTTTTGGTCCAGAATCTCCTCCATCAAGTATAACTTTCATCAAGGAAATGGTTAAACTCTTTTTTCTGAAGTTGTTCATGGTTTCTGATGTTTCTCTGAAATGCAAATGGAAAAATGGGAGACAGAATTTAAAGAAATTATTTCCAGCTTTTCACGAAGGCAATTCTCCAGGAATTATAAACCCTGCTGAGTTAACAAGACTTGTGCCCTCAGTGCAGCGGTGGAAACGTTCTCCCAGCGCATGGGCGCCGTCGCTGACGCGGAGGAGGTGATGCAGCCCTCTCCGCCGCCGCCTTTGCAGCCGACAGACCTCCCTCCCGCTGCAGGACTGCCTGCTGGAGGAGGTGCTGGAGCCTGACATCAAGTAGAAAATTTTGTTAAAGAACAACGACAACAATAACAACAAATGAATGCCCTGCTTCCCCAGTAACACATAACAATAATAATTGTGGTTCATCAGCTGTAAATTCTGTGACAGGCATTGGGACAAGCTCTTTCCATATGCTTTTTTAAAAAAATTTTCCATTTATTGAAATAATTGCTGACGGTATACACAATTGCCGAGCATATGAATGAAAACGCTGAAATTCAGAAAGGATTTAATATCATATCCATGGTGGTTAAGTTAATGTTTTAGTTAGCAATTGCATTCAGCTGCAAAGAACAAACCAAGAAATAGAAGCCTAAACAAAATATTGGTTTCATTTTCAAAGCATAATGAGAAGTATGTAGGTAGATATTCCTGTGCTGGGATGGTGGGTCCTTGATGAAGTCAGTATTTTGGATTTTGATATCTCTATAAATCTATTCATCACAAGTATATGCTCATTATTTCATAGTCAAAGATTCTAATTTTCCTTCCAGAAAGAAAAGGGAAAGGCTAAAACTTACTTGCTAGCTGAGTCCCTGCCCCATTTTTTAAGCTGCTTTCTTAAAAGCCCCTTCCAGTAGCTTCCACTTACATGTCATGGCCAGATATATGTCACATAGTCACCCTTAAATGCAAAGAAGTCTGGGAAGTCTGAGCACTTTGCCACAACAACAAATCAAGAATTTTTAATGTCTTTTAAGGGACAGAATCAGGATTTGAAGCTAGGTACCAGGGAAAATCATCATTCTATGACAGAATATCCCTTAGTTTACCTGCCTCAGACACAAGAGAAATGCAGATACAATGTAATAGAATGTGGTAAATAACTATTTTTTGAATCTCCTAAATGTTGCAAGTTTTAGTAAATAAATGGGGATTTGGATATTCTTGGAAAACTATATAAATATGGTGGGTCCTAAAGGTTATATGAAGAACTGCTTTTTATAGAGTATTCTGATAATTGTAACCAAGTAAAATACTTCAATTTTCCAGACTGACTTTACTTGACTGATCTGTACTTTAACTGTCAGACACCATTGTGAAATGTCAAGAATAATATCTAGGTATAAGAGAAAATTTATATCAGGTACATGTGAGAAGTCTAAGACCACTATAGCAAAGTTAATTTACTATAATTTCCAGTCCCTCTTTTTTAGAGCACAGAAACATATTTTTGCAGAGTTATAAAAGTGTTGCTGTTGTAAATAATCTAACTGCTTCTAGGTTAGCATTTGATTAATTTTCCCTACAAACCCATATTCTTGACTTGAATCAAATATTGAATTATGGTGGAACTGAAATCACTAAATGATCTTTGGGGAATTGACCCTTGCTTGAAAATCAAGTGTACATGAAATACTAGTGAAGTGTATACTAAGTAACATTTAGAGGCCATGTGAAATTAAGTGAGCTACCTATATCTCAACTGGCGTTAAATATACTTAAAAGAAAATAACTTAATTTTTAGGAATATGACAGTCTAGAAAATCATTTATTTTATGATGGTTTCTTAAAACAAATGAAAATAACTAATTTTAAAGCCAATTTTATTTAAAAACTCCTTTCAAGCACATATTTAAATTAAAAATCCATTATATGTATTCATTTAAGCCACTAATAATGTTTAATCACCTTTTCTCTGTTGGTCAATAGCCTAATATTTTAGTAGAGATAGAATCTAAGCTTTATCTGCAAGTTATCTTCTCTACACATATACACAATTCTCAGAAATTTTCTATAAAATAGATTACAAGGAAGAACCTAAGGCAAGAAACATGAAACGTGCTCTTAATCGTAGTTTTGTTTGTTAACATTTAGCATAGCCAGTTGGCTAATGATAGGAATTCAATAAATTAATATGTGAAATATTAAAATTTCATACACAACCAAAATTAGTTTGAGAGATTTTTCTAAATAGAAGATTTTATGACACTTAAAATAGAAGCACAAGATAACCTCATTTCAACTTTATATTTATTACAATTTAAGCTGCCATGCATTCCTTGATGTTTAATCGTGTTACAATACAAATTATATATGCTTATGCACTGCACATGTTTTGAAAATCTCTTATTTTAGTTCTAGGAGACTAGTCAACTTACTGAAAAGTAAATTACTTTAGATTTTGTTATATTCTGGTTCAGTTAAAGTACAGTAGAATGTGTAGATAAATAAATAGCTTCAAATCTTGAAGACCAGGGAAATAGAAGTAAGACAGTAATTCATCTGTTGCCTACAATATTGGGCATTTTCCTTCCCCATTGACTGTCATATCAAAGAAATAGGCTGAGAGTTTTTCTGTGATAAATGCACTCTTTAATGCAATGAGACAGTCTCTTAATTTGAATACCTATCATAGTGTCAGCTGAATCTCCTCTGCTGATATAATTAGTAAGAATTCAATGCTAATCAATTTTCACTTAAACTTCTGGAGTCTCACAATTGAAAAATATGTATTATACTTCCTCAAAATTAAAAAAAAGCCCAATAATAAAAAACAGTTTGCATGTTTTTTAGGGCATGTAATTGAATTAAAGCTAATGAATTATTCAATACTGTACATATTGGAAGGTGTACTACTTTTAATGAGCCTCCCTAATTAGACTTGCATACAGAAGTATATTATTTACTCTATACTGTTTTATTAAGTAAAGTTTATTAGAAAAATTTATTCTTCAATTCACATCTTGCAAATATTTGTTTATAGTACTAAATATTTATTTTATTAATACTGCTTTTTATTTTAGATATTTTTCTAGAATTCCTTTTATTATAAACAACTTTTTAGCTTCTTCATTCATACTCTCAGCATTTGTGTATTCTCTCAGTAATTATTTCAATAAATGGAAAATCAAAAAAGAATACATGGAAAGAGCTTATCCCAATGCCTGTCACAGAACATGTAGTTAATGAATCACAATTATTCATTATATTGCCCTAAATATGGTAAGCAAAATACAAGTGGAAGTCTCCTCAGTTTGGTTATACTTTTTTCCTCCAGAAGTTAAGTGCCAATTACATAGATCCTGATTTTAAATATGACCTAATACTGTAGGATATTTTAATTTGCCTCACTCTTGAGCAGCCTGGTTGGGACAAAGCTACAGTCAGAAAGAGTGCTGGATATATAGTGGCTTTTGTCATCATATTTTTTCAGGGGCATAATTACTGGCAATGTGACACTGGTCTTTGTGTTAGTTTCCTGGGGCTGCTATAATTTTGTGTGTTCCAGATGTATCTTGCCTTGTGGCTCCATGACTCCATTCTCTGCTGCAGTTGCCACATGGCGGTCCCCTTTACTTCCATGTGTCTCTCCTCTGTGTGTCTTTTGTTAGGGTACTTATCATTGGATTTAGGACCCATCTGGATAATCCAGGTTTATCTCATCTCAAGATCTTTAACTTAATTCTATCTGCAAAGACATTCTTTCCAAATATTGCCACATCCTCTGGTTCCAGGAGTTAGGATGTAGACATATCTTTTTGAGTGGTCTTCATTCAACCCACTACATGCGTATTTGGAGGGTTCTAGTCATTTAGTGCTTAGAGAGGAAGCTTTAATTAACCCAAATGGAATTGTGTTGTATATGTTTAAGCCATATATCCTATTAAAGTAGTAAAATATGCACTACTAATAAGAAAACCAATAAATGAGTATTAGCTAACCTGTGCGTTGTGCATTTTTTATGCACTTTTAATCCTCAAAAGAAGCAATACCATGAGGTAGGTATTATTATTTTCTCCATTTCATTCATTAAGGTGCAGAAAGGTAAAATGATTTGCTCAAAAGGTACACAAGAATTTATTAGTGGGGCAAGGTTGCAATCCATTACTGTTGTCCATAAACCATGCTTTCTAGTGATTTGAAATCATTGTTTTATTTTGAATTGATTGAATTTAGGTTTGGTAAATTTTGTGTTTTTCTATTACATGCAATATAATTCATATAATATTCATCAAGTTTTGATGCTTGCTCACATATGAAATGATGGTCTTCTTCCAAAATATCTAATTACAGCTTATTTGAGAGTTTTGAAAATATTTTCTTCAATGTTTTTTCAAATGTGATATAAGTAAGCAGGCTACACAATTTTCTTTGGAGTTTTTACTCATTTTAATCCTGAGATTGATTTCTGTAAGAGGACAGGTTAGAAAAACAGAGCTAAAAGTAAACTGAATCCATTGAATATAGTAATATATTTTTGGTATTTTTATTATAAACTTTTAACTTTAGGATTCTTAAGAATAAGAACTAATGAGCCAATGTTCCTTATTCATTTTAAGCAATATGATTTTCTCCATTTGTGTAGATTTAAACTATGATTTGACTTAATCTCAAGAATTTATTCAAGTTCTTATAACTGATATAATATCAATTAGTTCCCTCATGCCTTGCCCTAAAACTTTGCAAATGGCATCCAGACATAGTGTCTGTGGTTGAGCCTGTGTTTCATATTGCATTTAGGAATAATAAACACAACATAATCCTTAAAAATGTGTTTTCTGGCTGGGGTGACATACTAGTAATAATCATATAAGTAATAACCTATGAGTTCTGTGTACTGCTTCTCCTTACTGCTATAGCCACATATATAAAAAGCGATATATATATATATATGTATATATATAGCCATATATATAGCTTAGGAGATAGTAACATAAAGCCCAACTATCTTTTCGATCACATAAAGTGGAAAGAGAATAGATAGGGAAGAGGACTTGGCCCAGTGGATAGAGCATCCGTCTACCACGTGGTAGGTCCGCGGTTCAAACTCTGGGCCTCCTTGACCTGTGTGGAGCTGGCCCATGTGCAGTGCTGATGCATACAAGGAGTGCCCTGCCACACAGGGGTGTCCTGCCACGCAGGGGTGTCCCCAGCGTAGGGAAGCCCCACGTACAAGGAGTGCCCGCCGTAAGGAGAGCTGCCCAGCGCGAAAGAAAGTGCAGCCTGCCCAGGAATGGTGCCACACACACAGAGAACTGACACAACAAGATGACGCAACAAAAAGAGACACAGATTCCCGTGCCGCTGACAACAGCAGAAACGGACAAAAAGAAGAACACGCAGCACATAATGGACACAGAGAACAGACAAGTGAGGCGGGCGGGGAGAGAAATAAATAAAATAAATCTTAAAAAAAAAAAAAGAATACATAGAACTAGCCCAAATCCTCCCCATAAATTTGTATTTGGCGTAGGGTTGGGAGGAGAGAACAATTGAGGAGGCCAGCCATATGCAGCTATTTCTCCTAATTAACTAAGGGGAAAGGATAGGCATGGCTGTGCTTTTACAGACTCCTCTGTAGCCAACTGTTTGCCATCCTTCATCCTTGATTACTGGTCTTCCTTCATATTTGACAGAATAAAATTTAAGCCAATCTCCTTAAGATAAACTGAAGAGAGAGAGAGGGAGAGAAACTCACTGTCTGGTCTCTTCCTACTGATACAGAGCTATTACTATATGTGACAGTTTGAAGTTTTTTATGAATCTCCCGAAAGAAAAAGATTGTTTCTGAACTAATCCATTTCTGTGGGTGTGAGATCCTTTTGATTGGACTATGTCATTGAGGTGTGACTGAGACTGAGTCTCGACCCTCTTGCTGGGTCTTTTATAAATAGACACACATAGAGAGAGAGACAGAGAAAGGAAGCTGCCATTTTTGATTCTGCCATATGAGCAAAGGCTTGAGGATTGCTGGCAGTCAAAGCTTAAGTATGAAGTTCCCAAGAGGCTGGGCCACAGAACAGCTCAAGGCTGAAGAGAAAAGTCGTATGCCTGAGAGCCCACAGCTGAACTCAGGAAGAAAGAGGAGCAGCTGAGATTGAGAGTGGAGGCCTGGAATGAGACAAACCCCATATAGGGTTAACCACAGCTTAGCTCCAGGGAGAAGGCGGGTCCTTGGGATGGTGAGAGTTCAGTGTGCAATTAAATGTTGATACAGAAAATAAGAGGGAAGACGGGAATTCGGCAGCTATCAGCCACCATCTTCACCACATGGCAGGACACCAGGATCACCAGCAGTTGACTTCGGTGAAAAAGCATCTTTGATGGTACCTTGATTTGGACATTTCATGGCCTTGGAACTGTAAGCATTTACACTAGATAAAATCCCCATTATAAAAGCCAACTCATTTCTGGTATTTTTACATCAGCAACCATGTGGTAAGCTAAGACACGATATAATTTCAAAGTTAAAGCATGTAATCAAACAAGATGTAATTCCTTAGCCAATTGCTAGGACTGGGTTATCCACCCCCCTTCTGTACTCTGCCTGTGGGTTCAGTATTTCTTAGACAGTGGTCTGAACCCTTATTAGAGAGTTTTTGCTAAGAGAGATAGTATATCACATTTCTGAGGGTCCAGACACTGTAACTAAGGCTGTTTTGTTGGAAATCTTATTTCACTATTTTATTCTGAGACTTTAGGAAGTGAATTAACCTCCCCATGCTTCAGTTTCTTCAACCCTCAGATAGGAATAATGATAGTGCAGCCTCATATTGTATATTTATTGTAATGTATTGCTTTGCATTGAATTGGGCTGTATTTAAACAACATTTAAAATAGTAGATTGCACATAGAAGGTGCTATATTAGTGCTTTCAGGTATTTTCAAGTGTCTTCGTCCAGGATGATTATTATTCAATTTTTAAAGTTATTAAACTCATTCGTTGCTGTTGTGCTGTTATAATATGTGAACCCTAATTTCATGTTGGGTCAGTGGTTAAGGGGACCAAGATCCATTTTACTCTTTCTGAATCTTGACTTGCAGGATTTTACACAAACATAATTTTAAATAGAATTTTTTTGGATGGCAGTATCTTGGCGAGTATGACTCAGGTTTCCAAATCAAACCTGACTTGGAAAGAGGCAAACAATATAAACTGCAAAACATCCCAAGTACCATGCACTTCCACCATATAGGTAGAGAGCAGCATGGAGATACCTTAACAGGAGAGACATGACAAACTGGTTTCATGAGATGTCCTACTTTGTCCTTTAATATTTCAAATAATCAAGGAAAAGTCTATTTAGCACTTCATGTTAAAACTTTCCAAGCCCTAAATTCTAGACTTTATCTCTCAGATAAAAGAAAACAGAAATTTGTCATCTTTATCAAATTCAGTCTTATATAGGAGCCTGAATATGGATCCAAGATATTTTGCAAAGATATTGACTTAATTTCCTGGCAAAGAGAGGAACAAAGGAAAGGCATTATTCATAAGTTTTTCAATTATGCAAATAGAGGGTCCTCCCTCTACCACCCCTTATACACATCCTAGACAGCAGCATGAATGAGGTCTTTTACACTCCTGAAGTCACAGAGACTATATATCCCATCTTTGCCAACACCCCAGCAAAGCGGTACCCTATAACACCTCTTAGACCTAAAGGACTGTACAGGTGATAGCACATTTGGCTTTTGGAGAAGTATCTGGGAGAGAGATCTAGAAGCTATCTCTGGGCCTTTGTGCAAGGACAGCGCCCCAGGTATCTGGCTCATGGACTTTATTGGAAGATGTGGTGGGGTGCCAGGTGGGCACATACCCTGGCCCAGTGGACTCTTCCCATGGAAAGGTGCAGTTGCAGAGGGAAGCTAGAGCAACATCCTCTAAATTATATAGCCAAGAGAAAAGCCCTTCTTGCCAGGGTCTTTAAAAATGTTGTGTAGGGGAGATAACAACATATTAACATACACATTCTAGGCACTGGAAATAAGGCATGAGCAAAACAAAGTCATTACAATAGATCCCATGTGGATTCCAGAGTCTGTGTACACCAAATAAGAACTTCTAGCTTCTTTTACTCTTTTGGGAGTTGTTCTACCTCAAGTTCCTTCCATGCCCACTCGTAACCTCATTGGCCATATGATCTTATCTGCATACCCAGCCCCACCACAGATCACCTTGACAGATCCCCTAGCCAAATTCTGCTGTGATATCTGGTATGTCCTCCAGTACTGTTATGCTTTTAATTTAACAATCAAGCCTTGTTCAGAATCAGCTCTCGTTTACAATAGTGAAAAGAAAACCACTTGTCTTAATCCACTCTGTAATTAGACCTCTGATCTCTTGTTGTGTAACTAGTTAAGGGTGAATAAGTGACTTAATTTCTCATGGTCAAGCAGAGAGCCTTCATTAATGTAATTATTGTTTCAGTAGTAGCTTTTACACAGTTGAGATTTCTTAATTGAATTTACTAAACCTAAAGTAACTCCATATTAGAAATTAATTGTGCTCCAATTTTGTGAGCTCCCTGATGACTGACCAGTAGTAATAGAAGCATCCTAGCACTTAGCCTATTGACTGATCATATTAGGTGTTTATCAAATATTTATTGAGTTGTATCATGTTTTATTGGAAAATGTCCAGAAAACCGTATAATACAAAGTATACTGATTTTTAAAGGCATTAGAAGAAGCATTACAGAAACTGCATATTTTTAAGCTCCTGTTTGCATTACAAGAATGGTTATAGGTGTGGAAAAAGAAAAATTGAACAGCTGATCTTTTCCCTTGAGGAAGTCAAAGTTTATACTCATCAAAGGCTTTAAAACATACTCACAACACACAAAAACATGTATACACACAACATCTACACCATTAACAGAAACAACACAGCACCACAAAATATGCTGACAAGGGTAGAAGCATGTTGCTGTTGGGAACATGAAGAGGAAACGCTGTGACTTAATGAATTCCCTCCTCCCCCATGAACATTAACGATGAGCAAAGATCAGTCTCATGAATATTCTACTAAATAAACTGCTCTTCCTAAATTTTGAGTTCTTCTAGCTACTTCTGTTTAAATGTTTCCATTTACATCAAAATTGAACTTCCAATTTTCACATTTCAAAAATGTAAAACATGAGCAGTTTCTCTTCCTGGATGTTCATAATCTTTAATTTTATTTTAACTGTTAAATGTGGAGAATATACATTTTACTTTTATGTCACCCATAAAACATTCTAGAGTAGGCATTTCGATTCTTGAACGGTCTTTTCCTGTATTTGGCACAAGGACTATCTACTGACCAGTCCCTGTGTGAAAGACAATGACATTTAATAATATTGGTATTTAATCATGCCTCTCTGTGTAAAGAACTTTGTCATTTATTCTCACTGTGCAATCTAAATGCTGAAACATTTACAAGTGGACTCTAACGATGGGTAAAAAATGAAAAAGAGGGAATGTGTATAAGATTATTTTCTTCCTTCAGATTGTCTATTTAATTGATATTTTCGTGCCTTGTAATACTGTAGGAATACCACAATCAATGCTGTCTTTGAAAAACAAAAACTCTTTCAAATATTCTGTACATCCAGTGAATGTGGGTTAGACTGGGCTTGTTCAGCTGCCATCAGCTTGTAGCCAAGACTGATTCTTGCTCCTGAATCAATATCTAGGGTCAGTTCCAAATTAAATCCTACTGCTTTTAGTTCCTTGAGCAGTTTCTTAAATCTCTGCTTCACTGCAACCAACAGAGATGGATTTGCTAGCTTACTTGTGAAAAAATCTTATTTCTGCACTTCATAATCTGTTGTATGCACTACATATTTTCCTTTTAAATGGTATACATTGCATTCCTTATAACTGAGAGTCAGCAAGTGAACCAACTTCTTACCTTTTGTGTCCCTCAGTTCCTGCTGAAAAGGACATTCTCAGGGGTTCTTGAGAAAGTTTTCTGGGTAGTTAATCAAGGGTAAAATAAAAATAGGGGAAAATAAAAGGTCCATGGTGACTTCTGTTTTGTTGATTGTGTCTTTCTAGAAGAATTACTTTCATATGAACGTATGTTGTTCTATTATTATTTCCTGTTCACAAAAAGAAAGTAAAGCTTTGACATTTGATTTTTAAGGTTAAAGGCTTAGATGGTTCTAAAGACTTACTGGGAAATTTGAATTGTTGAATACAAAAACTGCTCAATTTGCTATAGCACGTTAAGAGGAAAAGAAAGGAATTGATAATACAAGAGATTAAAAAAGTGAGCATTAGTTTATGAGCCATTCTAAACCTTTTCTCCATTTCCCCCCACCAGGAGTGCTTCTGATACCTATGGGAATATAAAAGGACAGAATAGACCTTTGTTCCTAGTGTAAATTAGAAAGAGAGACAAAATAAATTAAAAATCATTCCCTTCTACGGAGATAGAAAAGAGTTATGGATTCCTGGAAGTGAAATACAAGCCATTTAGAGAGGAGAGAGCAGCAGCCACTTCCATCCTGGGGGTGTTGCTATTTGCCTGGTTGAGATTCAGACTGCTATGGACTAAGAGAGGCTTTGCAAGAACAGGGAAAATGTGCCAAGACTGAGAGACAATGAGGACTGGTGGGATGGATGGTAGATTGAAAGAACCCCAGCTCAACTAAGCAAAAATACCTCTCTGCTTACTCCTATCCCTGGGTTTAACTAAGAAAGAAACAGTGAATACGGGTATGGTAAATAAAGACATTGCCTAGTTGCATGCATTGTTAAAATGTCTGGATTCCGGGACCTTGTAGAGTTGAATCCAACAGTGAACCAAGCACACCTGAAACTGCAATCAACCCTTCCAGCTTAAGTATAGGCAACACCAAAAGACAACAGAACAGAGCAGAGATCAGAATAGCTTCATGAAGTAAATCCACATTTATATTATCCATTGATTTCAGCAAAAGTACCAATGCAATTCAACCAGGAAAGAAAACTCTTTTTTAACAAGTGTTGTTGGAACAACTGCATATCCATATGGGAAAAAATGTGCTTGATGTTTATCATATACCATATACAAAAATGAATTTGATATAGATCATGGACTACATGTAAAAGTGAAAAGTACACAACATCTAAAAGAAAGATAGGTGACATAGCAGGCTTCCTCTGACCTGTCACTCCTGACAGTTGCAAGGATGGTGGCGAGACATGCTTTCTGTCCATATCTCCAACAGTTTTATCCTCCAGGTCAGTGACAAGCACCCTCCCCTAAGAGCTGTGCAGGCCTGACCCCCAGAGTTATCCCTGTACAACCGCATGGCACCCAAGGTTAGCTGAGGTAAGCTGGGGCTCAGAATCACTCCTCCCTCCATGCAAGCCATCTCCTTCGGGCACTTGGAGTCATTTTTAATTATCCAAGTCCACAAAATTGGTGAGGAGCTCTCATCTGATTCCTGATGGAGGGCATTTGGAACTGAACCAAATGAATGGCCTGACCCTCTGAGAAGACTATGATGCTCTGGTTAGCCTTTTGCTAACCCACTCAATTAGGAAGCTGGAGGGCAGGCACCGCTCAGCTGATGGCAAGTTCATTTCTCCCACATACCATCACATTTCATCTTTCTTACACCTGCCTTCTAAGACCTCTTGTTTCTGCAGAGAGAAAGCAGAAAAATGGCCACGAAGTTCCTGAAAGCCTGGAGAGGAAAGGCATTTCTGTCTTTTAGGGATGTGGCTGTGGACTTCAGCCCTGAGGAGTGGAAGCTGTTGAACCCTGCTCAAAGGACCCTGGATAGGGATGTGATGCTGGAAAACTACAGCAAGCGTCGATGGGAGTTCCGTGTTCCAAACCAACACTTGTTGTTCTGCTGGAGCAGGGGGAAGAGCTTGGGAGAGAAGAGAGAGAATGCCTACCAAGGCCCTGTTCAGTAAACAGAGAGCTCAAAGTTCAACCCTATTCCTCCTCCCCTCTCATCTTCTGCAGTCAACAGTTAGGCCAACATGTGCTTTGTGATCATCACCTTCAAATCTGCCCACACTTGTTTGTAGGTACCCTCCACACAGCAGATTCCTGGCCAGTAGGTCAGAAGCACCAGCAGCAATGACTATCTGATAAAAGCTTCTGGTGTGACAAAATGAAAGGTCAAGGTACAGAAGATGGCCCCAAATCCTGTTTTGAGAGGATGAGGGAGAGGGTGAATTCAAGGACCTTCTCCAATTCATCTGAAGGACAGCTAGTCAGCTCTAGAGAAGGCAACACAGCGGTGGAAACAAAGCTCAGCACAGCTGAGAATACAAACCTGGTGGAAACAGATAAAGTAGTAAAGTGGGTAGAAATCTCAGGATTTGAAGCCGTCAGTTGTGAAAAATGTGGGCTGGGCTTTAACTATAAATCAGCCTTCTTCACTCATCAGAGGATGGCTTCAGGGGAAAAGCCTTACCTTGGCAGTGAATGTGGCTGAGGCTTTAGCTATAAATCAGTTCTCACCACCCACAAGAGGTCACACACAGGGGAGAAGCCTTATCTCTGCACTGAGTGTGGACAAACTTTTAGCCAGAAGTCAAATATAGCCACACATCAGATGACACACTCTGGTGAGAAGCCCTTTGCATGTGAGGAGTATGAATGAAGCTTTAGCCAAAAGTCAACCATCATCTGACACCTCAGGACACAGGAGAGAAGCCCTTTGTGGGCAGGGAGTGTGATGGAGGTTTTAAGGACAAGTCCAACCTCATTACACACCAGAAGAATCATTCATGGGAGATGCCTTATGTATGTAAGGACTGTGGGCAGCTCTTCAGAGATAAATCAACTCAGGAAACACCAGTGGATTCATTCAGGGTAGAATCCTCATATGTGCAGTAAATGTGACTGGAGCTTCAGCCAGAAAACATACCTCATTAAGCACAAGAGGATACACTCTGGAAGAAGACTTTTGTGTGTCGGGATTGTGAGCGAGGCTTTAGTGATAAGTCCAACCTTACTACACATCAAATGACAGACGCAGGGTAGATCACCTCTATATGTGTGAGTGTGGACAAGGGTTTAATGTTAAGTCAGTTCACATTATATACCAGAGGACACACTCAAGAGAGAAGCTTTATGAGTGCAGAGAATGTGGGCGGGGCTTTCAACATAAGTCAACTCTCATTGCACATCAGAGGACACACTCAGGTGAGAAGGCTTTTGTGTGTAGGGAATGTGGGCAAGGTTTTAGACAGAAATTTCACCTCATCAGTCATCAGAGGACACATCTGGGGGAGAAGGCTTATGTTTGCTCAGAGTGTAGGCAAAGCTTTAGCCAGAAAGCAAATCTAGTCAGACATAAGATGGCACACTCAAGAGAAAAGCCCTATGTGTGCAAGGAGTGGGGGCAAGGCTTAGGCAGAAATCAGCCCTCATAAGACATCAGAAGACACATTTGGAGGAGAAGGCTTATATATGCAAGGAGTGCAGAAGGGGTTTTAGTGATAAGGCAACCATTAGCACACATCAGAGAACACACTCAGGGGAAAAGCCTTTCACTTGCTGTAAGTATGGAGAAGGCTTTAGGCTGAAGTCACACCTTATTAGACATCAGAGGACACACTTGTCGAGAAGCCTTATGTGCAGGGAGTATAGCAGGGCTTTAGCCATAAGTCAAACCTCATGAACACCAAAAGGAACTTTAGGGGGAACGACATGCATACAGGAAATTACACCTGAGATTTGGTAGCCTTCACCACACACAGAGGACAGGGGACTACTCACATGTGTAGAGCAGTAGCTCTCAGGTGGAGGTGATTTTGCTCCCTACAGGATATTTGGCAATGTCTGGAGACATTTTTGGTTATCACAACTGGGATACTGCAACTGGCATCTAGTGGGTAGATGCCAAAAATGCTGCTAATCACCCTACAGTCCACAAGACAGCCCTTGCCACCCCTCAGCAAAGAATTTTCTGACTTGGACATTTCTAAGAACAACATTGGCCCTCGGACTCCCCATTGGCTTCACTGAAGCTTTCATAGGACTGTGTTTCAGTTTGACAGCTTTTCTACCAATCTGTCTTTCCTTCCCTTCTTTATATCTAGGTCTGATGGGTCTCCCTGTCTTCTCTGACTACCTACCCATTTTCCCTCAAAGATATATTCCCCCAAATATCTCTTCCATGTCTAATCCTGTCTTCTTTCCCAGTGGACTCAGACTAACACTATCCCAAAGGGGAAATATAACTTCATAGCATATCAACTTGGCATATACCACCTTAAAAAGTTAAACACCAGTATTGGGATAAACTGGCATCATAGGCTTCCCAGCAAGATTCATTGAAAAGGGCATCACATCACTTTTTTGATATTCCTGCCAAAACCTGTATAATCCAGACCTTATCATAAGGAATCATAAGACAAAACTAGATTGAGATATATTAATTTAGATTAATATTAATCCAGACTAAGGGGACTAAAGAGACATGACCACTTAGAGCAATACTTGACACAGGACTGAATCTTAGACAAATAAAAATATAGTATAAAAGTCATTATTGGGACAATTTAAAAAATGTAAATATTAATTATGATTTAGATAGTACTATTAAATTGGTGTTAAATCACCTCATCTTGATCACTGCACTATGGTCATCTAAGTCAAGGATATTCTTGCTCTTAGGAAGTATACACTAGAGTGGTTAGAGGTGAAAGGATACAATGATTCCAATTCATTCTCAAATTATTAGAAGGAAAAAAACTCTCAAATTGTTCATATTTAAATATGCATGATATTTCCAGAAGAGGGTGGGAGTGAAGAGAAAAAGGAGAAAGAACAAATGCAACAACTAAGATACATGAGAATGCCTATACTTTTCCTGCAAGGTTCCTTTAAGTTTGAAATTATATAAAATTTTTTAAAAGTTAGTAAAAAAAGAAAAAGGGGAGGCAGATGTGGCTCAACCAATTGGGCTTCCTTCTACCATACAGGAGGCCCAGGGTTTGATACCCAGGGCCTCCTGGTGAAGGCAAGCTAGCCCGTGTGGCAAGCTGGCCCACGCAGAGTGCTGGCCTGAGTGGAGCACTGGCCTGTGCAGAATACTGCCCCATGCAGGAGTGCTGTCCCATGTGGAGAGATGGTTCAGCAAGATGACACAACAAAAAGAGACACAGAGGAGAGATAAGAGACACAGCAGATCAGGGAGCTGAGATGGCACAAGAGAATGATCACCTTTCTCCCACTCTTGAAGGTCACAGGATCGGTTCCCAGAGCCGCCTAATGAGAAAACAGACACAGAAGAACACACAGCTAATGGATGCAGAGAGCAGACAATGGAGGGAGGGAGGAGAAATAAATAAATAAATAAATCTTTTAAAAAAAGGGAAAAAAAGGAAAGATGAAGAAGGCGTGAGGGAAAGAGAACAGAACTCTTGGGATGTTGGGACTCTTCGTGGTTGGACTACTCACAGTTAAAAATCTAATTAAAACTGGAACACAGCCCTGATGAAATCAACTCCAGGTGAAATTTGAGTGATCACTTCCATACTCTAACTGCCAGATATAAGAAAGGGCTTGCAATCCCTGTAAAATATCCAGGGATTAGTTTTCCAACAGTTCTTTTGTGCTGTTCTGAGTACAATTAAAATTATCAGACATGCAGAAAAGGCAGAAAAATGTAACCTAGAGTTAATAATAAAATAGCAGAAGTGCTCCAGCAGATAATGCAGTTATTGGAATTATCAGCAAGAGTTTTAAATAAATTATTATATCTACTTGAAAGAATTTAGAAGAAAAGAGTAGGGATATTTCCAGAGGAAAATTAAAGCTCCAAAAAAGAACCAAATATAATGCTAATATAGAAGTAGGCAATATCTATTTTTTTCCCAGCTCTGCAGATGCATCAAAACCAACTATTCACTTCCCTCCATGTCTTTCTCAAATAACATTTATGAGGATGCAAATGAATGATTTAAATGAACCATGAATTAATATTAGAAGGGAGGCATTGCTTTCAAAGCTATTCATCTCTTTATTCTACAGAACTGGGAAAATTAGCTGCCAAATCCTGATCTATTCAACCATATAGTGAAGGGATGTTAAATCTAAAAATTTGTTTCTTAAATTTTGGGCTCTAAATAATAATTTCACTACCTCCTCTCAACTCTGTCACTTATTTTGATGCTGGTATTCTTCGGTTCTTCTTATTTAGGAATGTTTTATCTACTAATTACAAATAGGATATTTGCTTTCTCTTAAAGCATGTGACTAGTTTTCTTTTTCTTAAATAACTTCAAAGAAAATTACATTATTTTATAGATTTAACAATTATCTTCTCTTTTCCTTTTCTTATTCTCTCTTTGTCTAGTGGTTTAGACCAAAACTTTATTCCAATTGAGTATATTATTTCTTAATTTTTTATTTCAATTTCAAAGGAGCCATTAACATTAAAAAGTAATAAATTTTCATGATTGAGCTATTTTTATTAATCAGTATTCCCATATTAAATTAGGTGAAAAAAAGGAAGGATCAGGTATGATCTACTCAGTGTTGGGATTAAAATGGGTGAAATGTCCAAGAAGTCATTAATGTTTAAAAAAATATCCATGCAATAGAATATATCAAATGACTAAAATATTTTTTACAACAATGATTTTGTATTTCTTTCCCCATATTCTTTGACACCAGAGCATGATCTATCTAGTTGATTAAAGTTCACTGAGTTGGTTTAAAATAAAGATTTATTAGTTTGAGCTTTTAAGAACTTATTTATTTTCTCCCATTAAGAAAGAAATATGACATTATACAACCTTTGTATGTGTTTGGTATATTTCCAATAAAACTTTTTTAAATTAATAGGAATTTTACCTGTTATCTCACCCATACCCACACCCACTGAACACAAAACCTATGCTTTAATACAAGATTCTTATTAAAATACTTTTGGTGCTAAATAAGCAGCAAATAAATAAAGCCTCATTCTTCTAAGCTTTATATTACAATTCAATTAATGTAATATTGGATCTGCCTATGCTCTCTGCCCAAGGTCAAGTACACACTGGATCTATAATTGGAATTACAAACAAATGTGAAATGAGAAAGCCATAGGTGGGGTTAATTGGAAAATGTGTACATGAGAGGTGGAGTTCCTTCTAGCAAGGGAAAAATTAACTTGGACAGCAGGGTTCTTCCTAGGCCTTCAGTTCTTGTGACAGTTTGAAGCTGGTGTATCCCAGAAAATCCTGTTCTTAAAGCTAATCCATTTCTGTGCATGTAAATCCATTATAGATGAACCTTCTTTTTGATTAGATCACTTCAATAGGGCATCACCCAGGGTGGGTCTTAACACTCTTACTGGAGTCCTTTATAAATGGAAGAAGAAAGAGCTGCAGACAAAGAAAAAAGTGGCAGAGACAGAGAGAAGCAGAAGGTGATACCAAGAAACTCGCGACAAAGTAAAACCACAGACAGAGCAGCCCAAAGGTAAAGCAACAGGGTGGAGAGAAATGAGAGAGAGAGAGGAGAAGTCATTGCCATGTGCCTGATCACCCACAGCTTAGATCAGGAAGAAAGCAAGCCTACTGGAGAAGGCAGGGACAGGCAGAACTGCCATTGTGCCTTGCCACCTGGCAGGGATCCAGGATCACAAGCAGCTGACCTCAGGGGAGTGTTTCACCTTGATTTGGACATTTTTCTCAGCTTAAAAACTGTACGTTTTTAACCTAATGATCCTTAAAGGAACATTTCAGTTTTTCACCATCTATAAAACCACAGGTTGGGGTACAAGATCTTCTATCAACTTCAAGATGTAATAACTGAGAAGTACAATAGTAGGGAGGTCGGAGAAAATATTTAAAATGACTAAACCTAGCTGCTTTTCAGGGTATAGGGATGATGAATTGATAGATTTGAATATTGATTGATTTCATTGCCTCCAGCTTACTTCTTAAGCCAGAATAGCTGAGTCATAATTGCTGTTTTTTTTGCAGCTCCCTTGACAAACTGCTGTGGTAGTTAAGATCAAGTTTCAAAATGTAGTACAATAAGGGCAGTAAGAAGAATTGAAGGAGTTCGCTTGGTTCAAATTATGGCTCTGAATTTCAATTTGCTCCATGAACATAGACAATATAGACTATCTCTAAAATTCTAAATGTCCACATCTGCAGAGAAGACTGTTAAGATCAATGACATTATGTAAACTTAGATGATGTTACATAGTCAATAAAGAAATAATTTCTTTTCTGCCTTCTGTCCCCTATATAAAGGTCACCTCATTGATAAATAAGAGACCTAATGGATGCAGAGCATGGCTACAGCTTCAGGTCATTTTATGACCTTGAATATGTTAGGTAAACTCCAGATTTTCTGTTTGCTATCTGCAAAACCAGGATAATAATAGTTGACACATGTATGCCATGCTGTGAAGATGAATGTAGTCATATCCAAGAAGCAGGCTATACCCTAGGGAAGACAAGTGCCACTTGCAAAAAAATTAAAATTTAAAAGTGAGAATAACTTTTAAAAATTGATTTCCCACATCCTCACTAAAGAAAGTTGGATATAAGTTATCTGTACCTACTGGATTTTTATTAAAAACAAATATCTGCCAGTTTTCATTAAAGTCCATGGGATCGAAGCCACCTCTCAATCCGAAACAGAGTCAGAATCACCATTCCTAAATCCTCAAGATTGAGAAATGAACAAACATAAGGTGGGAATGAAACTATGGACTAATGTAGACTTCTTATTATTCTAGCAATGGAAGGACATGTAACATTGATATAAAGGCAGTGGCCACCAGAGGTTCTGAGGTGAGGGAGAGGGAAAAAGTGGTGCAACATAGGGCATTTTGGGGACATTGGAATTGTCCTGCATGACATAGCAATGGCAGATGCAGGCCATTATACATTCTGCCAAAATCTATAAATTTTTTCTTTCTTTTTTTATTGTATTTTTTGAAGATATATAAATTTTAAAAAATGCTACGTTAAAAAATATAAAAAGTTCCTACATACCCCACCCCCCACACCCCCACTCCTCCCACATCAATAACCTCTTTCATCATTGTGGCACATTCCTTGCATTTGGTGAATACATTTTGAAGCACTGCTGTACTACATGGATTGTACTTTACGTTGTAGTTTATACTCTCCCCCCAGTACATTCAGTGGGTTATGGCAGGATATATAATGTCCAGCATCTGTCCCTGCAATATCATGTAGGACAACTCCAAGTCCTAAAAATTCCCCCATATCACATCTCTTCTTCTGTTTGCCTGCCCTCAGCAAGTACCATGGCCACTTTCTCCAGATCAATGCTACAGTTTCTTCCATTAATAGTTACAATAGTTCTAAAGTAGAATAAAAGTAAGTCCACTCTAATTCATATTTTATTCCTCCATCCTGTGGACCCTGGGATGGTGATATCTACTCCACCTCTATATCGAGAGGGGGCTTAGACCCACATGGTTGATGGATGCTATTCTCCTGCTGGGACTTGTAGGCACTCTTGGTTCCCTGGTGTGGTTGATGACCATCTTCACCTCCCTGTTAGCTGACCTGGGTAAGTCCAACAAACCAGAGAGTAAGAATTGCAACTCTGTTGAGGCTCAGGGCCCAACTGGCACATGGACAGTCCAGAGATTCAAAGTCTTCTGGGTATACACCAACCCCAGTGCCAACCACAGGTTTAGTAAAGGTGACACAAGAGGCATGTGTAGAGAGGTCACATCTGAGTCCAACTCCATCACGGTACAAAATTTAAACTATAATGTAAACTATAAAACATGGTGAGTAGCAATGCTTCAATAAGTGTTCATTGGTTGTAACAAATGTACCACAATAATGAAAGACGTTTTTAATGGAGGAAGTGGGGGAGAGGATGGGGTATATGGGAATCCCCTATCTTTTTGATGTAACATTTATGTAATCTAAAGCTTCTTTCAAAATATAATTTTTTAAAAAGTCCATTTTAGCAAGTGGTTACTGTTTTGTAGTTTACCTGTTGAGTTCCTTGCAGATTAACAAAGAAAAAGCACTGTAATATGCTGGCTGGAAATGGAAAACCCCACCAGGACACATTCTGTTCACAGTTACCATTTAGTCGGCAGCAGTTCTCACTGTGAATTTTATAAGTTTTTACCCTGAGCAAACATTAACCATTTTAACTGGGAGATTTTGCCAGGATGTTAGATTATGCTCTGCCTGACAATTGTATGTGCCAAATATATATGATATCATCTCTTTTTGTTATACATAAACAGACCAACTATTGTCATGGCTCTCAGTAATAATATTTGCTGGCATTTTTTACATTTGATTTTGAGATCTTGATTTTTCATTATAGCTCTAGAAGAAGTCTATCAGCAATACAATGTATTTAAATACAATTGTTTATTTAAGATTAAGAGACAAAACAATGCATTCAAAAAATATGCTCATGATTAAGGAAACCAATGTGTTTTGTGATATGTAGTTAGTTTTAAAAATGCCTTAGCTCTCATTGTCTAGATATGGCTTTCTATATATGGCTTCCTAAGTTATACCTGAAAAAACTTACTCCTAGCCAGGCTTGTCGCCTCAGCATGTTCAACCGAATTCTAACAGATTAAATGAGACCCATTCAAAACACAGTCTGTCTATTTAGGGACAGTATGCTGGAAGGAAATTTTGTCAGGGTGCTATTCTCCAGATTGAGAGAGAAAGTAAATATAAATGACCCTCTAAATATGTTGGTGGTGAAGTTCTTATCTAAAATGTGAAGAGGGAAATAGTTTTTTTTATAAGTCAGAGTCAGATATCAAGCGAAATAAGAGACTGAAATTAGAGACAAAAGAAACTAGTCTTTCAGGAGAATGTTTTGTGCCTTTCATAATAGAATTCATTAAAGATAAACATCAGTGATACACAATATTCAAACAATGCCCATTCTTTATTTTTCTGCTGATTCAAATGAACTTTTAAACATTTTCCTGGCAAGATTGCTACTATTAAGTAGAATAATTTACCTATAGAATCTTATTTTCTTTTTTAGGAAAACTAATGAAAAATGTAGGAAAATAAAAAGAATTATTGCTTATAAGACTGGGCATGTTCAGAATTTTCAAGGTTAGCTCACTCTTAGTATATGGCAGGGTATGGCAATACTTACCCAGTAGTACTTAATATGACTGAAGTCTTTAGACGTCAACAGAACCCGGAGGAGAAAGGAGAGGATGCTGCCACGTGTACTGCTATGTGAGTTGTAAGTGAAGGGTCAACAATCCCTGGCAGCCAGCTCCAGAACACCACAGCTTTCAGGGAGAGAGCTTCACTTCCTTAATAACTCAATTTTGGACTTCTGCTAACCTCAAAACTGTAAGTCAATAAATTCCCATTGTTTTAACCAATATATTGTATGGTATTTATTTTAGCAGCCTGGAAATGAAAACAGTAGGTTTTGAATAGAACAGATAAATCATCTTACAAAATAACTTATTTTATTTATTTTAAAATACCACTGACCAGTAAAAATTTAAAGTATCACTATCTTAAACATATAAATAGTGTTTTATGCTTAGTATTATAATTAGGTCAATTAATGGTTCTAAAATGGCCTCTATAAGTGTTCAAGGAAAGGAAGAGCCACGTATCTCTCACTTTAAATCGAAAGCTAGAAATGATTAAGCTTTGAGAGGAAGGTGTGTCAAAAACTGAGATAACCCAAAATCTGGGCCTTTTTGTGCCAGTTAGCTAAGTTGTGAATACAAAGGGAATGTTCTTGACAGAAATTAAAAGTATTACTCCAGGCAGTACAAAAATGATTAAGAAAGCAAAGCAGCCTTTTTGCTGATATGGAGACATTTTAGTGTCTCGATGGTAGATAAAACCAACGGCAACATTCCCTTAAGAGAAAGCTTAATTCAGAGCAAGGTCCTAATGCTCTTCAATTCTATAAAGTCTTAGAGAAGTGAGGAAATGGAAAAAGAAAAGTTTGATGCTAGCAGAGGTTGGTTCACGAGCTAAGGAAATAAGTCATCTCTGTAAACAAAACTGCAAGATCAAACAGCAAGTGCTGAGGCAAAAGCTGCAGTAAGTTATACAGAAGATCTAGCCAAGATAATTGATGAAGGTGACTACATTAAACAACAGATTTTCAATGTAGATTAAGCAGCCATATATTGGAAGAAGATATCATCTAGGACTTTCAGGGGAAATCAATGCCTGATTTCAAAGCTTCAGAGGACAGGCTGACTCCTTTGTTACAGGCTAATGCAGCCAGCGACTTTAATTCTGAAAATTCCAGGACCCTTAAGAATTCTGCTAAATCTACTCTGCCTGTGCCCCCTAAATGGAACAATAAAACCTTGATGACAACACATCTGTTCACAACATGTTTTAGCGAATTTTTAAGCCTACTATTGAGACCTAGTACTCAGAATAAAAGATTCCTTTCGTAATATGACTGCTCATTGACATTGTACCTTGTCACCCAAGAGCCCTGAAGGAGATGTACAAGGAGATTATTGTTGTTTTCATTCCATGATAACATGATATCCATTCTGCAGCCCAGAATCAAGAAGTAATTTCGACTTTTAAGTCCTCTTATTTAAGAAATACATTTTGTAAAGCTATAACTGCCATACATGGTGATTCCTCTGATGGATCTGGGCAAAGTAAATTGAAAACCTTAAGAAATGTTTCACCATTCTGAAGCTGGCTAGTAAAATAGGGAATCAATAGATGGATCTGGAGCCTGGCAGAAAGTCCATGTGGACATCAACAACCCCAGGATGGCTGCTGGAAGACCCTCCCCAAGATTCTGCCATCCAGAACAAGACTTCCTCCGGAAGCCAGCAGAAGCTCCAGACATTCCCCAAGGACTTTATCATTAGGCCCTCATGGGGGATTGATTGGGCGGGGGGGGGGGGGGGGGTGGGGGGGGTGGGGGTGGGGTGGGGGGGGTGGGTAATCAATCAAAACAGCAAACAGCTGGAATCCTCCCCTGCTGTTAGCAAAGGGGTAGAATAATTAACAATTTAAAAAGCTGGTGCAAGGCCTGAAGCCACCCGCACTCTCTCACCTTTGGACCCCGATTCTGAGCACCTTCTCTCCAGCTTGGATCACTACGCAAGTAAAACCTGGACATTTATAGTCTATAATGGGGAATTGTAATCTGTAAATCACCCCTCTTTATCACTTTTCAGCCCTTTCCTCTTCACCTGGGCCCCATAGTCTGTTATTTTCTCCCATTTCTCATCCTCCCTGTCTGAATAAATCACTGACCTGACTCACGCGACATGCTCTTGAAATTCATTTCTAAAGCATTGTCCTAGAACCTAGACAAAATCCAATAGTATAGAACCTAGACAAAATCCAATAGTATAGAACCTAGACAAAATCCAATAATTCTAGATGCCATTAAGAACATTTATGATTCATGGGAAGAGGTCAAAATATCAACATTAACAGAAGTTGAAAGAAGTTGATTCCAACTCTCATGGGTGACTAAGGGGTTCAAGATTTTAGGGGAGGAAGTAACTGCAGATATGGTGGAAATAGAAAAAGAACTAGAATTGGAAGTGGAGCCTGAAGATGTGACTGAATTGCTGCAATCTCATGATAATTCTCGAACAGATGAGAAGTTGCTTCTTATGGATGAGCAAATGATTTCTTGAGATACAATCTACTCCTGGTGAAGATGCTGTGAACATTGTTGAAATGACAATATTGGTGAAAAGGATTTAGAATATTACATAAACTTAGTTGATGAAGCAATGGCTGGGTTTGAGAGGATTGACTCCTATTTTTAAAAAAGTTCTATTCTAGGTAAAACACTGTTAAACAGCATTGCCTGCTACAGAGAAATCTGTCATGAAAGGAAGAGTCAATCTATGCAGCAAACCATTTTTGTCTTATTTTAAGAAATTGACACATCTAAACCTTCAGCAACCACTGTCAACAGCCATCAACATTGAGGCAGAACCTTCCATCAGAAAAATGATTACAATACATTGAAGGCTCAAATGGCTAGTAGCATTTTTAGCAATACAGTGTTTTTAAATTAAGGTATGCAAATTGTGTATTTAGACATAATGCTTATGTAAATTTAATACAGTATAGTAGAAACATAAATTTTATATGCACTGGAAAACCAAAGAAATGTGTGGCTAGCTTTATTGAGATATTTGCTTTATTACCATGGTCTGGAATCAAACCCACAATATCTGCAAGGTATGCCTTTAGAATGTTTAATTTCTGATGTCACAAATATCTTATTAAGGCCATGTCATGGCTGTTATAGCAAAGTCATTTTTTAATTTTAGGTTTCTAATACAGTTGAAACATTTTAAGGGTAAAATATCTATCCATTAGGCCTTGTTTTAATTTTCTTCATTGAGATACATCTTTTATCATGTAGTTGAATTTTGTTTTCTTTGGTTTGCAAATGTGCCATTGCAGATGATCCACTGTAAATTATTCCCTTTTCCTTGGCTCAGATGTGCTAATAACAATTACATCATCACTCTCTTTTATTTTATCTTTGAAAATATTTCAAGTAAACTAGTACTTATTCTCTGAAATTATTGAGTATAATTTTTCTTTTTTATAATTTCTTCCCTCAGATGATATATAAACTACAAAAGAACAGGGTTTTATGTAATATATATGGTTCTACTTCCAGCACAGGAACAATGCCTACCCAAAATAAGCCTTAATAATTCTGTGTTTAATGGATGAAACAATCAAGAAATGGATGAACCTTTCAGTACTTTTTCAAGTTTCTGTTTTACTTTTTATTCTTTATTTTAGAATAACTTCAGAAAAAAAAATTCCAAATATAGTACAAAGTGTCTCCTATACCCTTCAACAAGCTTCTTGAAAGTTACTTATATAACCGTTTTACAGGAAATTTCCATTGATATAACTCTATTAAGTAATCTATTGACATTATTCAAATTTACCAATGGTCCTATGAAGTTCCTTTTTCTGATGTAGGATGCAATTTAGGATCCCACATTGAATGTAATTGTAATGTCCCTTTGGTCCCTCCAAACTGGGACAGTTTCTCAGTTTTGCTTTGTCAAAACTTTGTACATCTCTCTATTTGGGTTTGTCTGATGTTTTCTCACATTTATATTCAGATTATACATTTCTGGATAGATTACCATAGCAGTGATGCTGTGTCCTTCTTAGTGTAGGGGATACATGATGTTGATCTTGCTTATAAATGATGATGTTAAATTAGATAACTTACTTAATGTAGGTTGTATTTATCAGAGTTCTCTACTGTAAAGTTACTATTTTTTCTCTTTGTCCTCAATAATTGTCTTTTTGGAGCTACTTTGAAACTATACAAATACTCTGGTTCTCATCCTATATTTTCCCATTAATTTTAACATCTATTGATGATTTTTTTTCCCTAAAATAAGTATTATTTTGGTGTTTTAGTTTGTTAGTTATACAAACAGGGATTTATTTGCTTGCAAGCTTACATTTCTGATGCTGAGAAAAATGTTCAAAATCAAAGCACCATTAGGCCATGTTTTCTCTCCAAAGACTGGCTGCTAGGGATCCTGGCCTCCTCTATCATATGACAAGACACACGGCAGTGTCTGCTGGGCTCTCCCTTCTCCTCTAGGCTTCCTTGCTTCAGTTTTTAACTTCTCTCTCTTCCTCTGAATTTCATTCTCTTATAAAGGACTCTAGTAAGAGGATTAATACCTACCTTGTGCCATGTTTTACTATTGTAACCTAATCAAATACACTTAACTGAAGTAACCTAATCAAAAAGCTCCACCCACAATATCCTTATCCACAAGAATAGATTAACTTTAAGAACATAATTCTCTGGGGTACATCTAGTCATATATGGTATTTATCAAATGATGATTTCCATCAGTCTTTCTACATTTATTAGTTTGAATTCTAATGTAAGTAAGGTGAAGAACTTTATTTATTTATTCAGTTAATTTCTTAGTATAGAATGTTGAATATTTATTTTATTGAATGGGTTTTAATCCATTACTATACTTATTTATCTTGTTGCCCATATTTGAACATTGGCTTCTGTGTAATCTCACAATGTCCCCATCATTTATAAAGCAGTTTCTTACTCTCTGGCACCACAAAATATTTAAGACTCATATTGTACTTTTCTTGCCCCAGCCCTGGAATAAGTCCATTTCTCCAAGGAGTTCTGGTTTCTAATATGTAACAGGGATATGATATTTAGAAACAAAACTCCAGCTTTGTTCTTTGCTACTGGGATACCATTTTTTCTAGAACATTTCAATTAACATAATTAGGAAATATATTTAGAATCCACACAGACATATGCACATTTATACCTTGATACACATATTTATACTATTTCTATAATCTGTATATGTAGATATATATTATTAATATATCAAATGTGCATATATATAAAGTTCATTTTTACATTTCTGATTCCAATTCAATATGACAAAGTTCATTCTATTGTTAGAGGTTTCTCCCTTACAAAGTTTATAAAGATTAACTGATCGCAGTGGTTAACACAGTGACTTGCATTCCCATGATGTAGAACAGCCTCCATCCAGAGCTATGTGTCCAGATACAGTCCATTTCCTCACAAGAATAGACAAAGGAGTCACATGGCACCACCAACCCCTCTGACATCCCTAGAATTCACTACCCCTAGCCGACTACCCCCTAGCCACCCAAGGGAAAAAATTCACCTCTATGTTCCCTATTGGCCCTCAGGTCTTACCCAAGCCCCAACCAACTCCTAAGAATTTTCCCACCTGTAGATGTACTGTATAAACTCATGATCACCTCTGCCAGGGGTGGGCTGATATCTCTCTTCAGACCCCCACCATGTTGGCAGGGGGACTGAAGTCTGTTCTTCAGGTCCCCTCCATTGGGAGAGCTTCCCAATAAATCTTCTACCTGCAATCATCAGTCTCTGTGTCCCAGTGACTGCCATTTTTCCCTAACATCTATCCTTCTCCTTTCTTTAGTTGAAACTTCATTTTTGGATAGTGAGAAGCATGACTTTCATTATTCACAATATATTTACATGAAACAGCTATTTTGTCTTTTACCCAAAATATTATTTTTTGGAAGTATCTTCTTTTATTCCACACTTACCACAGTGATGTTACACTCTTCAGTAGCAATGCATTTAGGATTATTTTTTACCATAAGTATTTCATTTTATCCTCCACCCCATTCCTGGTTGATTTTAATTACTCTCTGAAATGATTATGTATTATTGTATTTATAATTTCTTCCCTCAGACTGTATATGAGCTCCAAGAGAGCAGGGATTTTTTCTATCTTATGTATGTTGCTACTCTTAGCAGAGAGAACAAAGCCTAACTCTTAATAAGCCTTGATTTCGTGGGTGTGTGAAACTATACCAAGATTCTAAAAGTGAAAATATCCAGAAGAATATACTCAAAAGTTTCACGTACCCTGTCATTTCTTTCACCCTGTTTCTATTTTTCCATTCTTTCCACTCATATCCTGAAGGCAACACATCTAATTAGTTTCTGGGATTTCTTCCTGTATTTTTTCTTTTGGAAAATGTGTATTATTATACATGCCCTTCTTTCTTACATGAAAAGTAATGTCCTGTGGATTTCATTTGGCATTTTGATTTTTTTCCTATCATAATATATGCTCAAAATATTCCATATACCTTCACAGAAATCTTCCTCCATCATTTTTACAGCTGCATAATTCTTTCAGTGTGGAGGCCACATACTTTTTCCCATCACTTTCCTTTGTAGGTCATTTGGACTGTTTCCAATATTTTGCAATTGAAAATAATACTACAAAGAATGGCCTTGTACATATGTATATTTGTATTGGTGAAGTTGAATCTTTAGAATAAACTCCTAGAACTGGGATAGCTAGGTCAAATGTTAAGTGTACATGTAGGTTGTCTGATATCAGCAAATTTCCCACCAAACAGGTTGTATGAAGTTGCCCTCCCAACAGCAATGTTGGAGAATGCCTATTTCCCCAAAACCTTGCCAACAGATTTTGTTTATGTTTAGATTTTGAATTTATTCTTATCTATGGTATAATAAAGATGACATTTCAGACCACAGGAACAAAGGTGGATTTTTAAAATAAAAGATACTAAGACAATTAAGTAGCCATTTGTAGAAAGATAAAATTATATCAATACCTCATATAGTTTAAAGTTGTCTATTTGTCTGTCCAGGCACAGGTACCATGCTGTTTAATTACATAGTCTTTATTTATGTCTTAATATCTGACTTATCTAGTTTAATATCTTCCCTCGTATTCTTTCAGTGCTCTACTGGCTATTCTTTGTTGTTTGTTTCACCATAGGAACTTGTGTTTAAAGTCTATTTGTTTCTGAAATCAGTGTAGCTACTGTACCTTTACAGTTTGCATCAAATATTTTTTTCCATCCTTTTATTTTCAGTCTATATCTTTGAATCTAAAGTGTGTCTCTTGCAGACAGCACATAGGTGGATCCAGTCTGAACCCTTGGTTCTGGGCTACAGCAGCCTAGAGTAGAGTTTCTGCCTTGCTGTGCTGGGAGGGGTGAAGGAGTCAAATACAATAGACTTTCATCTTTCTTTTAGAATTTTTTTAGAATTCTTAGAAGTTTCTCTATTTGCTTTTTTCCTTAAGACCATTTCCAGAGGCTTTAAATACTTCCCTTAAATTTTTTTCACTCGTTTCCCAAGGCGCAGGGCAGTGGATCTCCTCACACTGTCATGCCAGAAGTCAGTTTCTTCCACATGATTTGAGTACCAACTAATCTAACTGCATTTGTATTTTTTAGGATTGTGTTAAAATTATAATATGGAGAACTGACATTTTCTTGATGTTAAGCCATTCTATCTGAGAACAAGGTGTGTGTTTGTATTTGTTCAAGTCTACTTTCAGATCTTTCACGAATGCTTTCACATTTTCCACATCTAGGTTGTGTTTGTAATTTATCTACTTCATGGGAACTAGTTAATATTCCCTTGAGGCCTATTACACGATTATTTTTTATAGGTGTCACATGGATACATGGGAAGTAATATTCTTTTTTTATGAGGTGTATTAGACATCTGTAGGGTGTCTGACTATTCATAATGTTTTTTTCTTCTATCTCCCAAAATTTTTTGCCTCCTGAATCTGCCCTGTTCTGTGGTTAATGTTTTAAAATCTATTAGTAGTAGTAGGATATGTTCATATATGTCTTTTTGCTGCTTTCTAATATTTGCTTCATAAAAATGGTTTCTATTATGTTTGGTCCATAGGTAGTCATATGTATTATATAGTCATTGTGAATTGTGGCTTGTAGCATTAAAATTGGCTTTTCTTAAAATTAATGTTTTATGGCTAGAATTATACTTTATCAGATATCTGGATCACTACTGATACTTTCTTACTGTAACCACTGGCTTTCCCCATCCCCTTACTGTTAGACTTTCTAACTTACTTTGTTTCAGGAGGGTCTCTTGTGTACAATGTATATTTGAGTTTTGCCTTATAAGTCAAACAAAAAACATTTGTCTTTTAATGGGTGAATTAAACACGTTCACATTCATTTGTCTGATATGTTTAGTTTCAATTCTGTCATATAATAACATATAATTATGTGTATTATTTTATATTTGCTATGCTTCTCAACAAAATGCATATTCTTCACAATAACTCACCAAAAAAAAAAAAACACAGCCATTTTTGAGGGATATCTAAGGATCTAAGGGAGCTTGTGTTTTTGTTCTAAAGGTAAACTTTGTATTAATATGTTGTTATTTTAAAGATTTTATTTATCCCTACCCCTTGCTACTCCCTTGCTGTCTGCTCTCTGTGTCTATTTGCTGCACATTCTTTTGTGTCTGTTTGTCTCCCTTTGATGCGTCATCTTGCTGCACCAGCTCTCTGCAGGCACAAGCCATCAGCTCTCCGTGGGCGCAGGCCAGCTTGCCTTCACAAGGAGGCCCTAGGAAGCAAACCCAGGTCCTCCCATATGGTAGACAGAAGCCCAATCGATTGAGCAACACCCACTTCCCTTAATATGCTTTTTAAAAAATGCCCTTAGTCTTTTATTATCCTATTAAATCTTATACTAATGGCTTTGTAGTTTTTAATGTGACTACTCAACTCCCATTTATTAAATTATCAATATATTTACTCTACCTTTTTCTCTTTTCCTTTTTCCTCCTTTTAAAAATTCTTGTTATTCCTTCTGTTTTAGAGACAACATAGTATTCTTGCATGTAGTATATTCGAGGTAACAGCTTTCCCTGAATACTCAGAAGGTGTAGTTAATTACTCGTTTTAATAAAATTTCTTACTTTTGACTTTCTAAGGTGTTTTTCCCTAATTTTAAACATAGTGTTTTGTATAAAAGGTCTTTTACATGTATGCATCATACCAGACTGATAATTGTTTGATTTACAGAGCACCTCAATTATTGCTGACTTTGATCAATATCAGTAGGAACTCTTACTATTAAGGGTATTTTGGAACAATCTTTACTAAAATTAAGGGTTATTTTATCCACATTCTTCTCTTTTTCACAAATTTTGGTATTTTTGTTGTGGCTTACTTACTAAGCAAAATTATACTTAGTTTGAAGTTTTCGCTGAAGAGGCACTTTTTACTTACTGATGCGAAAACCATACAATTTGCTGAAACTTCATGTAAAATAGTGTACTAAAAGGAAACTTTTATGATGAAGACCTAGATCTCAAATTTTGTGTGCATTAGAAACCTTGGGAGAAAGCAATTTCCTGCCTTTTTTCTTTTTTCAATCCTGAAGGCTGAAAAGAGAAATCCTGTGAAAATCCTTTAATTTTAAAGTTTTTCTATGCCGATATTTCTTAGGATATTTCAGTCCAGATACCAAATTTCATTTTAGCTGTCAAGCAACACTTTATCTCCCTGGTCTCAAGTTCCTCATTTACAAAGGGAAGATAATGATAATACCTGTTCCCTTTTGCTCCTGGTGTTATTGCAACTGAGGGGAGTTCACCTAGACAACACTTGTAAATAACTGCGTTCCTGCTCCATTTACCTCGTCCTGTGGGTTTGAGGATTACATTTGATAATGGGAAAGTCCTTTAAAATGGCAAAATTCTATACAAATGCGATTGTCTCGGATTTGTAGGTCAATTTAGAGGGATCATACAGTCTACATTGTGCCACATCACCGATTTAACACTATAAATTTAATTATAAAATGTGAATTTAATTCACAATTTAATTCCATAAATTAAATAATATGTTTTATTTTAACACAACCCATTTATTAATAAATGGAGCTAAGTTCTGTAGAACACACACACACGGCAGGTGAGAGTGTTAAAATACAATACTGCAAGCTCAAAGGAAAAATAAATCCAAGCTATTATTTAGCTTGCCTTTCTTTTAACCTCAATCCTGGGGCTGATGTTTAGCTGGTATACAAAAGAATGATTGTGACGGTTAAGTATTGAAATATTTCAATCCAAATTTGGAATAGCAAATATGCTGAGCCTCCCAAGTGCCTCACCCTTCAAAACCATCCTGATCCTTCATCCCTAGAACTCCCCAAGATTTAACCCCTATACCACCAGGTTCTGCATGGATCCTGTCCCAGTGCTAAGGCTGCTAATGTACTTCTGATTAGAGCTGAACTATTTGACTTTTACTGTTTCCTAACTCTGTAGAAAGACAGAAGACACACAGATGAATCTAATTTGGGTAAGTCCTAACCTTGATTAATTTGGCCTCTGTTTTTTTCCCTCTAGCATCAGTATCTCCAGCCCTCCAGCATCTACCTTAAGGCTAGTTGTAGCAGGCTAGTGGACCATTTTCTGTAGTTTGAGAACGCCTTCTTCTATCCTCACTCACCTGGCTCACTCTTTTCATCCTTCCTTCTTCTAAGATATTGTGTTCTTCTGGAAAGATTTACTGGTATCCCAGGTACATCTCGGTGACACTCCTGTGTGTTTCCAAAAAAACTGTGCACTTTTTTCCATCAATGTTTTAGTCATCTTACACTATAAAATACACTAATTCCTTGTATAGCTCCCCTTTAGATTCATGATCCTTGGGCAAGTACTCAGCATATGATGTCCAAAAAATGAATAGACATGGTGTGCTGAAGTTAAATATATATTAGGCCCTATGTTAAGCTCTTTATAAATTTAATCTTATTTAATCACTTTTTATAAGGCAAGTAGATAAAAATTCAGAGAAACAAACTAACCTGTTCAAGTGTACCCAACCTGGATTTGAACTGGAGTTTCTATGACTCAACGACTTTATCTACTTCTATCTGCATCATTCTGCCTCTCCAGTGACTTACACATATGTCCCATTTAGCTTCTGGAGGCAGTGACCATTGATGGTTCAGTGAGTATATTCTATTAATCTCTGATGAGGTTTTATTCATTGAAGTATGAAAGTGCTCTTTAACCATATCTGAAAGAGTTTATCCTATAGAATCCTTGAAACTCAGATTCCATTCTGGACTATTCAACAGTCCAATTCAAAAGTAGTTGAGGTTTAAAGATTCTTTTTTTGTCAAATATGAGCTCCTGCTCTTACAGCTTTGTGCTTCTCTATTCACTTTCTTTGATTCTTTTTCACAATAATGGCATAATCATCTTTAAATGTGTAGCTGCTTCAAAACATGTTAAAATTTCCATTACTCGCACGGAAGGGTTACATAGTAGAGTTGTGCACTGTCTGCTTTTTCACCATAATAGAACACTGTCTTCACAATCCTTAGCTCATTTCAATCAATCTGAAATCTGTAAAATACAATAAAAAATCATATTATATTATGGGGTGTTTTGCTATTCCTTTGCTTATACTTTTATTCCTCCAACTTTTTCTAAAGAAAGAGATTTATGTCAGTATATTAAGAGAAGCCTCACACATATCAGGCTGTTAAAATTGTGGGACAATAGGATAGGATACAATTAACAGTTCAAACCATGACCTACTGCTATTTCCTAGACATATATGAAATTGTTCTAAAATACATAGATTGAAATTTAGAGAAATGTTTATTAATGAATGTCATTTGTACTTATAAGTTATATTGTTATTAATTTCCATTTAAAACTGATGAATAGGGGAGAAATGCTGAAACTTCTCATTAATGATATGTTTGGAAAGGAATAAACTACAAAATCCAATCTGAGCCTATTGTGGGATGTGAAATATAAAAAATAAAGGAGGAAAATATGTATAAAATACACAAGCATTAAAAAGACTAATCTAGCTAAAACTGGGTAAAACATAATAAAGTCATGGTTTAAGGAAGAGGACATTTCAACTAATCTTAACTATAGTTAAAAATTAGTTTAGGGAAGTGGATGTGGTTCAACTCATATAGTGTTCGCCTACCATATGGAGGTTCTAGGGTTCGATACCCAGGGCCTCCTGACCTGTATGGTGAGCTGGCCCGTGCTCAGTGTTGCTGCATGCAAGGAGTGACATGCCATGCAGGGGCACCCCTGTGTACGGGAGCCCATGTGCAAGGAATGCACCCTGCAAGGAGAGCTGCCCCAAGAGAAAAAAGGGCAGCCTTTCCAGAAGTGGTGCTGCATACACGAGCTGACACAGCAAGATGATGCAACAAAAAGAGACACAGATTCCCGGTGCTGCCTGATAATACAAATGGATGCAGAAGAACTCACAGCAAATGGACACAGAGAGCAGACAATGGGGGGAAGGGAAGAGAAATAAATTTTTTAAAAACTTTAAAAAATAGTTTATTTTTTATTGCCTGTTTTGTTTTGCCATTTGGTTTTATATGTCACAAACTCATAAAAGTACAGTATGTCAAGTGTTAACCTTTAATAAAAAGGAGTATAATGAGTTAAAGGACTATCTATCTTAAATCCCTTCAGAAAAAGACCACAGAAGTTAAGTACCCCTATAGTCAGGGATTGGTCTATGTGGTCACTGCTATTTCTCTAAGCACTAAGAAAAATGCCTGAAACATGGTAGGAGTGAGACCAACATCATTGTGTGTCAATGCCCCATACAATGATAGTCAAAAGTCAAAATTCATCAAATAATGATTTCTAATATGTTGTGTTTACAATATATAAAATATGACCACATTCATTTTATGATATTATTTTAGGAGTATCCTTTAAGTAAATAGAGTGGATAGAATCATTTTCAATTTATTGAGAAGGATAATGATGGTTAGAGACATGATATATATTTTAATGGTTCACAAAGGTTGAAAGGATTAATGCTGAATTTCAAGTCAGGCACTTAGAGTAAAAGTAAAAAAAAAAAAAAAATAGCTCCCTTTCCTTCCATCCTGCCTTCCTGCTTTCCTTATTTCCTTTTTCCCTCTCTCTCTCTTTTCACACTTCCAATAATTATTGAGTATGTGCTATACGAGCACCACGGTTGGTTCTGAAGATTAAAAAATGATATGGCCTCTGTTTTTAAGGATTCATGGTCTTGTGACAGATGCAGATAAATAAAATATAATTACAATATAATTTTCCAAAACCACCAGTTAAAGATGATACTGAATTTACTTTTACCTTTTTTAAAAAAATCAAGAATAGCTTGACATGGTTGTAAAGGGCTAAAAATATGTAGACATTCATAATTGCAAAACAAACAAGAGAGGATCATTCAGTACACGAGATAGTTCAATCAAATTTTTTTCTTAACACAGGAAGTAAATGGAAAATTGACTACCTCTGTATCAGGAGAGAGGAAGTCACAACTCAGTGTGCTTACAGAGAGGTATCCAGAAAATAATGAACTGGGGATTTGCATAAAACCTCTGCAAGCAGCTAAGACTTAGAGACCTAATGATATATGGACAGTAGGGATTTAAGTGCCTTAGAGCAAGGGCTTTGCAACACAAATGCTGTGACAAACAGGGTTTGTAGCATTGAATAAATTATTAAGGTCTTATGAGTCCCAGGTTCTATAAAATTGAGATGATAGTGTCATCATCAGGGAATTATTATTCTGAAAAAATAAGACAATGTCTATGAAATGCTGAGCAGAGGACTGGGCACACAGTGATCCAGCGAGATATGACAGCTATTTCCATCTTCCTCTTCCACTGGGAAAAGCTGGAAATGCACATGATCCAGGGGTAAAGTCAGGTTTCAGTTAAAATAAAGATTAGTATGAAAAATTCTACGTACCCTCAAATATACTCTCTTATCTCCTGGAAATAAATTCAGGAACTTTCATTGCAACATCTTGCAACAATCACTGTAATTAAAAATACTGCCTTATAAGCAGGAGAAAACAAATGAAACTAGTTCTCAAATGTGAAATTTTAAGACAGATTCCCAAATGGATTTTCACAATCACAATTGCATTTCCCCCCTATAGACATTTCATCAGTAGTTTCTATTGCCATGACTTCTACTAGACTTCCATCAATGAGGAGGTAACCTTTTTTAAGCAATAATGTACCAGCAATCAATAAATTTCACAGGCTTTGTAAATGGCACAACCAGTTTCATGATTTCTAATCATACTGCACTTTATCCAATTATTCGTAAAGGAAGAAATATTGTGTAAAATCTCTACTGGTTAATGTAATAATGAAGGCTAGGAAATATGATAGAGATACAGAGAAAATGACTTTTTTGTTAGATATGATCAACATTAAATGAATTAAAATTCATAAGACATTGAGCATCAACACTACTTGTCAGGGCTAACAATTCAAGCCTTGAGTTAAAGTCTAAGTTTTCAGGTGACAAAAGACCATGGGAAGTATTTACCATGCCATTTCATCTGCTATATGGAAATTTTGTTACAGGACCTTAATTTCTTACCGGTCTCCTAGGACAGAATTTATATCCAGACATGAGATACATTATTTTTTATCATATGAGAATTAAAATGAAACATATAACATACAATATCCTATATATATTTGAGAAGTTTATTTTATCTCTTCATCGAATAATCAACTTCTTAAAAAAGTAAAATTTGTACATTTTAGTTTAGATGCTGTTGATCATGTTAACTATTACTTTTTTGAGTTAGTTTTTTATTGTTGAAGAAGCTTTAAACTACAGAAATATTACATTAAAAATATAGGGGATTCCCATGTGCCCCACTCATTCCTCCTCCCACAGGTTCCCCATTAACAACATCTTTCATTAATGTGGCACATTTGTTACATTTTATGAACACATATTGAAGCACTACTACTAACCATGGACTACATATTATAGTTTATACTTTGCACTGCAAAGTGCACAAATGCTGCACTTCGACAAGATTTTGACAAAATGTCTAATAACCTGCATTCACCATTGCAATGTTGTACTGGACAATTACAATATTCCCAAAATATCCCATGTTGTACTTATTCTTCCTGCTCCCTCCCTTCAGAACCTCTGGTGGCCTCAGTCTTAATATCAATGGTACAAGCTCTTACATTGCTAGAATAACAATGTCTACTTTAGTCCATATTTGCATTCCCCCTAATGTTTGTTCATTCCTTAGTTTTGAGGATTTGGGGATGGTGATATTTACTTTGTTTCTGATTGAGAGGGAACTTAGATCCAATTGGGCAGGTGGATAGAGCAGCCTTGCTTGCAGTTATAAACACTCTGTATTTTGGGATGGGTATTGTGCATCATCATCATTTTTTTCTTGTCCTGGGTGAGTCTGGTGAACTGCAGAGTTGTTGTTGCAACTCTTGCTGAGATTTAGTACTTTGTGAGAGTAAAATTTTCTAAAGCAATCTGTTCTTTGAGAAGCACAGAAGCCCAGAATCTCAAAGGTCTGAATTAAACATGGTTTAGGGACTTTGGGACTTTTGTGATGTTCAGTAAACCTAACAGTTGAAAGATGATAAATCAACAGTTTGATAAATAGGAATAACAAAGTAAGTCACTTGTTTTAAAGCACTCTTAAAAGATAGTATCCTATGCAACCTTGAGCAGAGGTTTGAACTTATTAAACTTTTAAGGATTTCCCTTGGGAAAGGAGGAAAAATATCTAAAGATTACTTTGGACCTCTAAGTACAACATTAAAATACATCAAGCACCAAAAATGCCCAAATTAGTCTAATGAGCAAATATTCACGGAGTAAATTTGGAGTTGAGAGAGAACTATTTAACCAGTGTGGTAAATTGAGTAATGTTCCCAACAAAGACAGGTTCAAATCCTAACCTTTGTTCCTGTGGGTATGAACTCATTTGTAAAAGGGTCATTGAAGATACTCTTAAGATGTGGTCACTCAAAATCCTCAAGCCTGAGAAGTGAACCAACATGGGGGTTGGGGCGCGGGGCTGGGAAGAATGCAACCATGGACAAAAGTAGAATTATTATTAATCTAGTAATGGAAGAACTTGTAACATTGATCAAGGCAGTGGTCACCTGAGGTTCTGAGGGAAGGAGGAAGGAAGAATAAGTAGAACAGGGGGCATTTTGGAGACATTGGAATTGTTTTACATGATATTGCAATGATGGATAGAGGCCATTAAACATTTTGTGAAAACCTATAAATTGTGTGGTGCAAGATGAAAACCAGATGTAAACTATAGACTATAGTTAGTATCAATGGTTCAGTATTTGTTCATCAATATTTGCTCATCAATGTACCGCACTCATGTAAGATGTTATTTATAGAGGAATATGTGAGAGGAGGAGGAAGTTGGGAATACAGGAATCCCCTACATTTTTTTATGTAACTTTTCTGTAACCTAAATCTTCTTTATAAATAAAGTTAAATATATATTTATATGTATATGAAATTGGAGGCCAAATTAAATCAGGGTATGCCTTAATCCAGTATGATTGGAGTCTTCATAAACAAAGGAAATCTGCACATGGAAATAGAAACCACAGAAGTAGAAAGAAAGTAACAGATCACCATGTGATAGAGGTAGAGATTGATTACCAGCAAGCCATCACCAGAATGCTATAGACTTCAGAGAAGGAATGGTATGGGATATAGCAGTTTGATATAGTTATGAATTCCAAAAATAGATATTGGAGTATGTTCGTAATCTGATCTGTTCCTGGGTGTGATTAAGTTATGATTAGGGCTTTGATTGGGCCACATCATTAGAGGAGGGGACTCACAGATACAAGGCATGGCAAAGGACAGAGTTAAGGGTTTTCTGATGTTGGGGTTTTAATGTTGGAGTTTGATGCTGAAGACTTAAGCCTGAGGAATTAAGCATGTAGAGGAAAGAGAAACAAACCCCAGAAAGAGAGGACCTGAGCCAGGAAAAGAACACAGAGGAATAGAGACAGCTCATTAGACATGGCAGAAACCCCAGGGAGAGAGACAGAGCCATTCACCCGATAGCCTACAGCTGACATTGTGGAGAAAATAGGGAAGCTGAGCCCAGAGGAACCCAGGAAGCCTGAACCCTGGCAGACATTGGCAGCCATCTTGCTCCAACATGTGAAAATAGACTTTGGTGAGGGAAGTAACTTATGCTTATGGCCAAGTATTAGTAAGCTCCTACTGATATAGTTTATAAAAACCAACCAATTTCAGGTATTTTGCATCAGCACCCATTTGGCTGACTAATACATGGTGATACTTCAATCTTGGATTTCTAGCCACCACACTGTGAACCCATTTATGTTACAGCAGTTCTGGCAAAGAAAGACACCTACCATGGATAGCCTTAGCATAAAGGAGAATTGCTATACTGAAAGTTGTACTATTTCCAAGCCTCAACAGTCCTTATTGACTTCTCTCAGGGTTAGTGTTCCATTTTCCATAAAATTCTTGATTCAATGAGAGTATGATTTCTAATAGTTTTTATTTTTAGCTAATGTTTTCTTACCATCCAGAATTCTTATAAAAATTATAAAAATACTTTCAAGTGCTACAGGAAGAAAAGATTTAAGAAATTCTGTAGTTCTACAAAAGCTTTTCCACTGGGACCTTGCCATTCGAATAGAAGTTGCAATTATCACATAGAAAGCAGTAACATTTAGAACAATTCCTGAGAAAAACCAATGAAGGCAGAAGAAAAGGAAGTGAAAATAGAGACTGAAAAGAGCAAGTGAATCTTATTTACTGCACCCAAGTATAAATTTTTATCAACTACAAACTCTTTTCTCATTGTGAAATATATTTAAGCTCTCTAAAACTTTATTTCTGTATTTGTAAAATAGAGACAGTCTCACTTTGCTAGGTTTTTTATAGTATAAACAAAACAGAAAAAAAAAACACTTATAAAAAGGTCTACTTTAGGGTCAGGAATTGTGTAGGCAATAAGTTTCATTTCTCTTCATTAATCTGGATTGCCACTTTTAACAAAAATTCCTTCATTTGAACACTCAGTGCATATTTGTTGGTTGAATGCCTTCTAAAATGTGAATTAACACCTGAATATAAGGAAGACCCAGACATAAAAACATGGTGGCAGACAGGTAAGAACTTTCCAAAATGAGGATATAACAGCAATGAGATGGGTGTGCTTGGTATATTAGAGAAACAGAAAGAAATCCTATGTACAGGAGTATAATGAGCCGGAGAAAGAGTATGGTTGTGGGGCAGTGGTATGAAAGGAGATTGAATGGGAGTAATTTATTCTAGGGGTGCTTTGGCTAGCTCCTGGTACCCTTTTCAGGAAAAGGAAAGAAAAGAAGCAAACAAAAAAGCATGCAAAAAATCCAGTTGCAAAATAACTCTTTTCCATTAGTGCTGAATTAAAACTTTAGACAAAACCCTACAAAATTAAAAGTTAGTGGTATTTTTTTTTTCCAGCTCCATTTCCCTGGCTAGACCTACTAATAAAACTTTGAATAGAAGTGATGATTGTCAAGTGAAAGACCCTTGACGTTTTCATTATTTTAGGGGAAAATCTTTTAGACTTTCACCATTAAGAATGATATTAACTGTGGGTTTTTCATAGATCCCCTTTATTAGATTGAGAATGTTCTCTTCTATTTCTAATTGGTTTAATATTTTTATCATGAAAGGGTGCTGCATTTGCCAAACAATTTTTCTGTATTGATGGAGATGATCACGTATTTTGTTTTTCCTCTTTATTATATTAACGTAGTGTATTACATTGATTGATTTTTCATGTTTAACCACACTTGCATTCATGGGATAAATCACAATTGCTCATGGTGTAAAATCCTTTAACAAATCTTGGATTTGGTTTGACAATATTTTATTGAGGATATATGCATCTATATCCATAATAAATATTGCTCTCTAGTTTCTTTTTGCATGACATCTTTGTCTGGCTTTTGTATCAAATTAATACTGGTCTCATGTAATGAGTTAGGAAATTTTCCCTCCTCTATTTTTTAAAGAGTTCAAGTACAAAATGCCAGTAAAGATTTTGGATGCTGGACTTTTCCCTATTGCAAGCTGTTTTATTACTGATTCAATAACTTTATTTGTTATAAGTCTATACAGTTCTTCTAATTATTCTTGAGCCAGTTTTGGTAGTTTGTATGTTTCTAGGAATTTGCCCATTTCATCTAGCTTATCTAATATATTGATATACAACTGTTCATAATATTCCCTTATAATCCTTTTTGTTGTGTGTTTGCTAGTAATGTCACTCTTTCATTACTAGTTTACTTTTTCAGTCTAACTAAAGGTTTGCCAATTTTGTTGATAATTTCAAACGACCAGCTTTTGGATTCATTGATTCTCTGTATTGTTTTTATATCCTCAATTTTTTGTATCTTCCTTCAGTCTTTATTTCCTTCTTTCTGCTTAATGTGGCTTATTTTGCTTTTCTTTTCCTAGCTCCATAAACTAGAAGGGTAGCTTATTGTTTGAATATCTTTCTTCTTTGTTAATGTAGGCATTTACAGGTATAAATTTCTCTCTGGGCACTGCTTTTGCTGTGTCCCATATGTTTTGGTAGGTTGTGTTTTCATTTTCTTATCTCAAAGTGTTTTCTAATTTCCTTTGTGAATTCTTCTTTGACTCACTGGTTGTTTAAGAGCAAGTTGTTTATTTTCCACATATGCAAAAGTTCTACTTTTTATCATTGATTTCTAACTTTATTCCATTGTGGTAAAAGAAAATACTTTGCAAGATTTCAATCAAACTCTGTTGCTAGATACAGATATGTTTATAATTTTCTCATAGATTTGATATGTTTACTTTATGAATAGACTCTAGTGATATATAATGCCTTTGTCCCTTGTAACATTTTTTATTACTTAAAATCTATTTTGTCTGACATCATAACTAATCCAGCTCTCTTTTGCTTATATTTGCATGGAACATCATTTGGCCTTCTTTTACGTTTAACTTATTTGTGTTCTTGAGTCTACGGTGAGTCTCCATTAAACAGCACATAGTTGGATCATGTAACTAAACAATTCTTTCATTTAATTGTTGATTTCAATCTCTTTACATTTAAAATGATTGCTAATAAGGAAGAACTACTGCAATTTGCTATTTGTTTGTTTTTTTTTTAACATATCATTTCTTTCCTTTATTTCTCCCAAACTGCCTTCTTTTGTGTTTGATTGGGTTCTTTTATCTTTTTTTTTTTTTTTTTGGTGTAGGATTTTTATTTTCTCTTCATTTCCTTTTCTGTATATATTTTTAGTTACTTTCTTAGTATTTACCCTGGAGATTACAATTAATATCCTAAATATAGAGTAATATAGTTTGAAATGATACCAGCTTAGCTTTAAAGCATAAAAAGCTCTGCTCCAGTGAAGCTCTGTCCTCCTTTATATTGCTATTAATATTTTCAAAAATATATTCCTTTATCTCTTGTGGGTCTATCAGTTTGGATTTAAAATGATTTTTATGAATTTGCCTTTTAAATCATATTGGAAATAAAATAGGTGGTACAAAACAAAAATAAAATAATACTAATTTTAATATTTACCATAGTAGTTACCTTTACAGGAGTTCATTATTTATTTGCAAGGATTTGAATTATTATCAGGTTTCCTTTCATTTCAGCCTGAAGGACATCCTCTAGCATTTCTTTTAGGACAGATATACTAGTGATAAACTCCCTTAGCTTTTATTTGTCTGGGAATGTTGTAATTTCTCTTTCAGTTTTGAAGGATAGCTTACAGATCTAGAATTGTTGATTGACATTTTTATTCCTTTGACCACTCTAAATGTGTCCTCCCACTGCCTTCTGTCCTCAAGGTTTCTGATGAGGAATGAATATTCATCTTATTTAAAAAGCCTTGTATATGATAAGTCCATTCTCTTGCAGCTTGCTAGATTCTTTCATTTTGACTTTTGACTTTTATAAGCACATGTCTTCTCTTTTTATTTGATTTTTTTTTAAATTTCTCTCCCCTTCCTCCCCCACCCCTAGTTGTCTGCTCTCTGTGTCCATTTGCTGTGTATTCTTCTGTGTCTGCTTTGTATTCTTGTCAGCAGCACCTAGAATCTGTGTCTCTTTTTGTTGCATCATCTTGCTGTGTCAGCTCTCCGTGTGGGCGGTGCCATTCCTGAGCAGGCTGCACTTTTTTCGCACTGGGCGAATCTTCTTATGGGGTGCATTCCTTGTGCATGGGGTTCCCCTACTCCAGGGGACACCCCTGCATGGCACGGCACTCCTTGTGCATATCAGGACTGTGCATGGGCAAGCACCACATGGGTCAGGAGGCCTGGGGTTTGAATCTTGGCCCTCCCATATGGTAGGCAGATGCCCTAACCATTGGGTCAAATCCACTTCCCTTTAACCATATGTCTTATTGTAGACCTCTTTGAATTTGAATTTATCCTACTTGGAGTTCATTGAGATTCTAGCATGTATCAATGTGAATTTTTATTTTCTTGTTTCTCAGCTCCAGAATTTCTGCTTAATTGCTTTTTGTAATTTATAACACCTTTTTATATTCTCTATTTGATGAAACATTGCTCTCACATTTCCCTTAAGATAATTCTTTAGACATGGCTACATTTAGCTCATTGAACATATTTTGAATAGTTAATTCAAAGGCTTTGTGTAGTAAAGCCAATCTATGGGCTTCTTCAGGCAGTTTCTACTAATTTTTTCCCCTATGTATGGGTCATCTTACCTTGTTTCTTTGTATGCCTTGTAATTTCTTGTTGAAAATTGGGCATCTTGAATATGATAGTGCAACAGTTCTGGAAATCAGATTCTCTCCCTGCCCCAGGATATTTTACTTATTTGCTTATTGTACTTATTATTTATTTTTTAGTTATTTCTGAACTAAATTCATCATGTCTGTATTGTTTTCCATGTATGCTACTGAAACATCTGCTTCCTTAGTTTATTGGTTAGCTATTTATTAGCCAAATATTTTCTAAATTCTTGGGACCAAAAAAAAATCTTTGAATCTTTGACAATGGGCTCTGTGTACATATTGAGTCATGCCTTCAACTGATTATGTTAAAACTGTGCCTTAACCTTAACTCTCTGCTTCTATAGAGCCTCAGGTTCTGCATTAGGTAATGGCTTAGGATCTTCACAAGTCTTTCCTGAGTTTTCACAGTGCCCTAAGTATTTGTGTAACCTTCCAGATTCTCAGGCATATGTGAGATCTTTTCAAAGCACTTATGGATATGTCATTCCCTAACTGTGGCAGTTTGAGTCTTTTGCTGACCCCAGAAAATCCTGTTCTTAAAGCTAATCCATTCCCTGAAAATATAAACCTATTACAGATGGAAGTTGTTGTTGTTGTTGTTGTTTTTCAGTTGGATTCAATTAAGGGACCTTCCTTTTGATTAGATTACTGTAGTAGGGCATGGTATAGGCTGAGTCTTAATCCTCGTACTGGAGTCCTTTATATATGGAGGAATAAAAAGTGCAGACACAAAGAGGAACTGAGAAGTCTCCAGAAGTTTAAATCAATGAAACCAAGAGAGAGAGAAAAGCCACAGATGGAGTAGCTCAAAGCTGAAAGCAGCAAGACCCAGAGGAGAGAGAAGAGCAGACGCTGCCAGGTGACTCATCACTCATAGCTGCTGCTTGGATAGAACCCATATGTTGATGATGCCACAATGTGCCTGATTGCCCACATCTGCAGCTTGAGGAGAAAGTATCTTCTGATACTGATGATGTCTTGATTTGGACACTTTTATGGCCTCATAACTGTAAACTCATAAGTAAATATATCCCCATTATAAAAGCTAACCCTTTTCTGTCATATGGCTCCCAGAAGCCTTTAGCAAACTAAAACATCAAACTTTTCTTACCAAGCTGCCTTTTGAACCAGTCTTCTAGGACTCACCAGTCTCATCACAACATGCAATTTCAATTCTTTATGCATGAGGCTTATTTTGCTGCCTTCGTACTGGGGAAAAGAGTTGAAATTTACATGGCTTTCCCTGAACTGCAGAGTGGGAAATGGGACTGGAGCAAGTTAAAATGTCATAAAATTCACTGTTCTTACCAAAAGCAAATATTTTTGTTGAATAAACACCCTGCAGACAGTTCCATAGTTCTAAAAAAACAGTTGAATCTGAGGGTTTTTGTAAGTTTTTCATTGCATTTATGGAGAAGCAGAATATGGAATATCTTTACTCCACCAACTGTGTAGATATCATCTAAATATTAAAGCAATAAATATAAAATTGTAAAATGATTATATGTAAGTCTACCACCATTCTATTTCCAATGTTGGCTACTATAGTAGATACTAAATTAGTTCAACCCATGTGCATTGTCTCTCATATATCTTGTGAACAGAGTTTATTTTTTAGATGAAGCAATTTTCCCAACTAAAATCTTTATTTCACAGTTGGAAGTGATGGTTTGACACAGATCTAACTGATACACTGGAAAAACTTTTTTTTTGTGGAATTGTAGGAAATCATTTGCTTTCCTGATGAAAAGAGGTAGAAGTAATTGCTCCCCTCTCCATACTCCACTTACTTATTCCTTTGACATAGATATGACATAGACATCTTGCAACCATAAGCCTAAATGCAAGAGAGCAAAAATTGAAAGCTTAAAATGGCAAGGCTTTAAGATACAAAAACCTGAGCCTCAGATGGAACCACTGAACAAGGGATGCAATGCTGGTAACAAAACACCTCCTGACTTTTTATGATGAGAAAATTATACCCCTAAGTGTTAAGCCACTGATGGTTGGGGTTTCTGTCACCTTCAAATAAATACATTCCTATTTGCTATAACCATCTGATGCTTCCGTTGGAAATCAAATATGAAATATTCAGTTTACTCTTGTTTCTTTTTTTGTTGGTACTTCTGTATTGTTGCTGTACTACATTTGGCTCAATCTAGTTACTCTGAGATTAATGACAATAAATAGGAGGGGCCTATATTCAATGAGTCTTTTTTATGTGCCTGGCCTGGATAAGAACTTAAAGCCAGACTTCATTCATTTATCCCAGCAACCTCATGATTAGAGCACTATTATGATTCATATTTTATAGAGAAGATGTGTGGTTCAAAATTTTGAAGCAATTAATCCAAGGTAATACTACTAATGCGTTCCGAATGTAGATTTGAACCCAGGTTTGTCTTGCCATTGCTTTTAACTTCTATGCAGTGCCACCTTTTAGAATGAATGTGTCATTTTATAACACCAAGTGTAATGGACCAAAATGTTTCAGTTTAATGTAGGAACCCTGATTAATTGAAAAAGGGAGGATTAGGGTAGAAAGATACTCTCTTAGACGATGTATATGCTTATGTATATTTTTAAGTTCATTGTTTATATTAAGTTCTATAGTTACTATATAATGGTTGTTTAATACTCTCTTTGAAAATAGTTTGAATGGCAGTTACAACCAAAGCGCCAAAATTTAGCCCTATTGGAATTGAATGTAGCCAAGTGATGCATGTTTAAAATGTTTTGGAAAGTTACTTCAAAGGATACACTAACACTTTGTGAAGAGACCAATTATTGGGCACCTTGCTAATTATATATATGTTGAACATAATGTGTTTCTTTTTGTTTTGAAACTTAATTTGTGAAAACATCTGAAAACACTAATTGCAACAGTCATTTGTTCTTTGTGCATTAGAGCCCCTCCCATTCACCTACCCCAGGTGCTCTGGCCTAATTTTAGGGTCTTGTGTACTTAAGAATGCCAGGCCAATTTGCATTTCAAAGAAATATAAGTGGCTTCAGTCCTACCTGTTCAACTCCTTATAATTATGCAAATAATAATTTGATAGTAGGTAATTATACAAATGAATTAATTGGCTTTCAATATATTCAAGAGAACTATATTTTTCATCTTCAATGAAAAGACGATGACCTAACAGCACTTCTGTGTGTGCTCTCTCTCTCTTACTCCCTCTTTGAACAAATGCTTTGAAAGCATGTTTTCTTCTCTCATTATGAAACTGGCAATAGGTAGGCAAATAGTAAACAAACAATACACATCACAAATCACATTCTGCAGAATGCCAGCATGCTTAACAACAGCTAGAATGGTACATAAAGAAGCATGGAACATGAAAACACTTCTGTAAGCAGAGTTAGACCAATAAAAGACAAGGAAGAAAAAATAGAAAGGGAATTAGAATTAGAGGCATGGAAACTGACTTTCATTAAATGTTCATTCCTTCTAAATCTTTGGTCCAAAAGAAATAGATATATGCTGAATTGTTTGTTTGTTTTGGGGAAATTGTTTTGGTTTTCTTAGAAAAGCTTTGGCAAAATCTGCAGTTTTTATTCTTATGGTTAAACAAGAATGAAACAAATAAGCAAGAATGAAACAAATAAGAGGCAATACTAGATGCTTTCATTTTCTTAAAATCGCCTTGATGATGTAAAGAGGTCCTATTTACAGGGTGATAGACTATGAGAATATGTTTCAATATTCTCTCAAGGTCATACGACCAGAAAAAGAAGCTAGAATTCATTTTAAGTGCTGGCTGATGTCAATGCTCATTCTCTTTCACCTGAGACATTATAAAAATATTATAAAACATTTGAAGATGTCATACAAATTTTTCTACGTTAGTTATGGTAGAGTAAATATCTATTTGAATTGGCTTTTTTAACTTGATCATATGGTATTTGCTAAGTCCCTCTTTGATAAGATATTCAAGAAGAAAACGTTTATATTACTTCTTGTACATATTCACAACCTTAAATATATAAACAAAGAAACAATGCATAGCATAAAGAAAAACCATAAAACCAATTTTGATTAGGCACTATATTTTTGTGTGTGTGTGCTAACCAGAGATGGACTAAATATTGACTATTCAGTGGAAATAGAAATCGACTTTGTAGTTGTGAAGAATTTAATTGGATGGAATAGAAGAGGGAAGTCGATGTCCCATGGAAGGTGATTCTTTTATTCAAGAGAGGTTCCTCAGCATTTTAAAAATATGGTACATAATTTCATACTTTTATCTTGAATGTCTTTTGTTTATGTGAACTTAGAAATATGTAGATAAACACATGCTCCATTAAATTGTTGTAGGCTTTCACCTGCAGAGAGAAAATTGGTTTGAGGGGAGGCATTATGGAATCAAAATCACAACACAGTGTGAAAGTTGACAAGAACACAGGCTTTAAATTTGATTAGATTTAAATTCCACTTTTACCACTAGTTGATTTTCTCACCAAAAGGAGATTACTTGGTATTCTCAGAGTCAGTTTCTATTATATGTAAAATAAGAGTAATAAAACCTATTATTGAGGAATAAATTAGATGACAAAAAATTAACTTTCAACACAAAGAGCTAAAACTCCTAAATATACCCAATGTATTAATATAATATTTGATAGCTTTGAGTGTTTCTGTTTCTTTACTTTAGGTGAGACGTTCATAGAGGAAAATATATGTATATTTCTTCTGTTTTGTGCAAACTGCTCCTTCACTATTTTGAGAAATTAGGGAAAATATTGGAGGATTATCAGCCTTTGGAATACAGAAAATCTAGGATATTTATAATCCTGCTTCATGACATTCACTGTTTCATGATAAGAGCTATTCTAATGAAAGAATTTATCAAGAAATGTATATGTTAACATAACCAAGTAGTCCACCTGTCTTCTATTATGTGTTAGTTTTCTGCAATCTAGTGTTTGTTGATTTGGTTGTCTCAAAACCTGGCATGAGTGTTAATGTTGCATATCCAACTGGGCTTCAGAGTCTTGTCTGCAAATAAACAAGCTACCATTTTAGCTCTTCCTCCCAGCAGCTCCGATAGATTTTAGGTAACAGTGCATAAAAAGCGAGTTGTTAATAGGGTGTGGGGAATGGCACATTCTTTTGATGCAGCGTGCATATGAGGAGGACTGTCGATGAGGCAAATACCCTTCAATGCACAATTGTAAACAGCATCCAAATAGGCTTTACTGAAAGCAAACTGTGGGGAGCTCCCATCATGCTGTTTTTACAGCTCTTATCTGAAAGTTCCAACAAAATGGTGTGTGAGCATTCTCAGCTGCCAAGCAAGTAACACAACAGAAACACAAGGCAGAGCCAAGAAATATTTACCCAAGCAGCACAATTGGAGTGTTCATCAGAAGGCCGAATTTCTGGTGAAGTGCTTGGAGAGTTGCAGACACATTGCAATACCTTCAAAAGAATAGCTAAGGAAGAAATCGTTTCACCTAAGACAATCAATTTAGAAACAGGAGAAGTGGGAATATTTACTACAGAAGTGATTTTTAGCCATGGAAAGAAAATGTGAAAACTGCATATTTGGAAGCTGTATGAAATCGAAGAGTAATTAGAATTTGTTCTATGTGGTCCCAGAATCACCTGTCAAGAAGGATGACAATTTGTAGGAATCAATAAGACATTCTAATAATTAGAACTATTTCAAATCAAATCCTGTAGCTACGGGAAACAAAGATGTCCCCATCACTAAAACTATTTGTGAAAGGGCAACAACAAACATTTTTTAGGGACAATTTAGTCTTAGATGAGACTCTTCCAATAATGAGTCAATAAATAGTCAATTAAAGGTAAAATAAGGACAATGTACCTAGTTCACCTGCTTTTGTTTACCTTAAACAATAATTTCTGAAGGTCCAGGATCACTTGACCCACCTTGTTACTGATTTATCCATCAGTATTTGCAGATGATTGGAATGATGTATTTGTGTATTTGGCATTAGGTAGAAAAAGGACTTTACATAAGATCAAAATTTCCCTGCAGTCAGTGGGAAAATTGACCATTCCCTATCGCCATTCACATTAGGTACACAGCTGCATTGTTTCATTTATTGGGAAGAATACATCGTATGTTAAGTCTGGGGTAATAATGATGTCTTATATTATAAAGCAATGAAACTTTCCTTACCCACTTCCAATCACCCAAATATCTTGATTTCAATCCTGAAATTACTCTAAAACTTTCAGAATCCCTTCCCTTTTCTCCATCACAATTGTTAATTGTCATAGCCTGAAAAATGGTTCCCAAAGATATCAGGTCCTAATCTCTAGAAACTGTAAACACTATCTCCTATGGAAAAAGTATCTTTGAAAATGTGATTTAATTTAGGATTTCAAGCTGTGGAGTTTATCCAGACCTAAATGAAATCATATGTATCCTTTTGAGGCAGAGGGAGATGTGCTACAAACCAAAGAGGAAAGGTAAATGATTATATGGAGGCATATATTAGAGTGCTATGATCACAAGTTAAGGAATGCTGGCAGTCACCAGAATCTGGAATCTCTAAAGGAAGCATGGCCCTGATGACGTTTGATTTCAGTCCAGTGAAAATGATTTCAGGCTTCTGGAGTCCAGAACCATGAGAGAATAAATTTCTGTTGTTTTAAGTCACAATTTTTGTGATAATTTGTCATAGTAGCCCCAGGAAACTTATACCAACTCTCATAATTTAGGTTCTCATCCTCTATGGTCTGCAATTTTACAACAGAGTACTGAACATTTTCCCTGCCTCACATCATATCCAACTTATTAGATTTTTCACTCTGCATCTCAAGGAGCTTATATAAATTTAAATATCACAGCCCTACACAAATCTGTTCAATGGCTTCACATTTTCTGCACATGGTTTGGAAAATTTCCAAAATCTTATGTGAAACCCCAATATTTGAAAAATAATGATGTATTTCCATTAAATTAAAATTTCGTATATCACAAAATGTCAACATTTACTTATTATAAATCCAATTATTAATGTATTTTAAAGCCAATTTGATTTTAACAATATTTATAAATTGGCAATTTTAGATAATTGTCACATTTTATTATAATTTACTAATCTGCTTTAATTTGGTTATTCACTATCAAGAAATCCTTGATTCTCAGCCATTATGAATCACATTCTACTTATAAAATGGAAACATACTCTAATCATAAATGATTATGAAGTGTAACACTTATGTAATTTCTAAACTTGCAATGCTACAGTTTCTAATCAAAAATTATTATGAAGGATAGCACTTATGTAATTTCTAAACTTGCAATGGGTCAGAAGCTTAAAAACAGAGATAACATGCCATTTTATCACTCAGAGTTGAGATACTAAATATAAGTTTTTCATTTCCTGGAATTAGTAAATTTTCCATTTAGAGTTAGTATATAAGTAGATTCTTATCAATGGTAATTTATTTTACAGGTTGAGTATTCTTTCAAATATACCTTCTAATATTTTGACATGTCCAACATCATTAAAAAAATCTCAAATACTGCATTGCTTATCTTTTTAATTAATACACCCAAAACTGTGAAAGTCCAATTGTTTAGCCTAATTTTCATTTCAATTTTCTCATTGACTTCTGAACCCTTGAACAAGGTGATAGCTTTGCAGTACTGTATAGTCAACCTCAGTTAGTTGGTTAAAAATATAATAAGAGTATGCAAATTGGTATAATCATGTTGTATCAGATAAGTATTTAAATAATTGATTTTCTTTGTCATGAAAAAAAATAGCAATTTCTTGTCTCATCAGAAAAATTTGTACCAGAATCTTCTCTAATGACAATTGATGAATTTCAGTTTGAAAAGGACATCCTCCAAATCATTTCCCATTTCATTAAAAATAAATTTGGAAAGCCAGCAAATAAAAAATATAGTAAATTTGCATCTTTGTCATTATTTAGCATGTTTTTTTAAAATGCTGGCATTACTTTGTTTACTAATGCTTAGCTACAGACCATCTCATGACTTTGTGAGCACATTTTAATAAATGCTTTAATATGAGCTGGCATTCCTTAAATTGACTGCCATTGCTTTTACATCATTGATACAATTATCCTAATTTTTCTTCCTAACTTAGTTAATTGTGTACTAAAAACTTATCGAAATATGTAGTAATGTTTTCTTTGTTGCATATGTACCATACCATATGAAATAAAAAGCATCTAAACTCTCATGCATATAAACTGGAAATATTTTTTACAAATTGCATTTTCCAACTATTTCATCAAGTATAATAGATGTACAAATCAATTCATTCGGTCTTTGTGAGAAGCAGCATCCAATCCAACTCACTACTACCTTTCTATTTTTTGTCATAACTCATTTACTTCATAGATTCTATGAATTTAATTTTTGCCTACTTGTATATTGTCTATCTCTCCCTCTAGAATGTAAGACTATGTGTCTAAATTTCTGTTGTATACTCTGGATCAAGAAAAGTTCTATGCTCATAAAAGCTACTCAATATTAATTTTTGGAAGAATTATTGATTGTATATTCTTGATTTCTTCTTTGAACTAAATGATACCAATTCTATTCTTATGATGACTTACTTTTCCATAGTACTTGCAGCAATGTCAGCATCATAATGTCTATTTAATGAATATTTCCTTCTGAAGATGTATGTTTCTTCATTACAAATGTGATTTTACATTGTTAGATTAACTTTTCACTGCATAATTACTATGATAAGGCTAAATAATTGAATTTAGGTTGAAAGAAACAAAGATTTATTTTTTGCTCATTATGTTTGGTTTCAATGTAATGTATCTTGGCAAGACCATATAATAATCTTGCAAAATTTCGATATACAATTTTACCTTATAGACTTGGGCACAATATAATAATACACCCAAACAATAATAATCTTGATTTCCTTATATCTTTTTGTGATGGTTTATGACTGTGATTACAGGCTGTAATCAGCATAAAACAGAAAAAGTAAAATCCAGTGCCCTTTCTTATGAAAGAGTAGGGCCTAGTTCCCCAAACTGTATCAGGGATACAGTGGAATATAACTCTTATGCTGTGGAGAACATTTAATGAGACATTTAATGAAATATCATAGGAAAAAAAATGAACTATTTCCTCCAATACAGGCTTCATGGAGTCCAGTTGAGCTTGCTCTTCCCGAGTTATAGTCAGATACAAAGACATGGACACTAAGATCCATCGTCAGTGAGGAAGACAAGCAAGCTCAGGTAAGGTGGAACTGTCGTGTGGAGGATACCCACAAAATACAGTAGAGAAAACATTATATTGAATGTATAAATAAAGATAGACATTATGTAGACAAACAGACTAAAGAGAAAACAAATAAAACGAGTGAAGTTTACATGTAGAAGAGAGATGAGGAAAAAAAAAAGCACATAATTAAATTCCTAAGAAAAGAATAAAAATTAACATACACACATGAATTGCTATGGGAAAATTTACTGAAAAAAATATTTCAATATAACTGTATCTGAAAGATGTGAAGATAAAACAATAAAAGGGTATTAAAATTGGAGACTGCAGAATTAAAGTTACAAATTGATGACCAGAAAAAATCCATCAAAAACTAATATATAAATTAAAATTTAAATAGAGCAGGGAATTCATGATTGAAATCAAGTTTGTTCTGTAGAGGAAAAGTTTGATATTTCATTATACGAAGAAAACTATGTCACACCAAGCAATGGAAAGAGGATCAAAGATAGGAACATCCAAAATGCTTCAATATAAATATAATGAATAAATGTTAATATTAAAAAGAATTCAAAAATTTGTTGAGGTTAAAGATGGTTCCCTGAAAGAAACTAGAATAAGTAGATTTAAAGGACCAATCATGCATCAGAGGAAAAAACAATGATCCATAATGTAAAATATGATATGATACTCTTATTATTTTATTGAAAGTCAATGACAAAGTACAAAGTATATATAGAGATCCAAAGTGTTAAAATTTATCACCTTTTAGGAGGAAAACAACGTTGTTGGCATCTCATTTCCAAATTAGAAATGTGTAATCTCTATAAATAGTGGAACAATATAAAACATTCTGAGTGAACCCAAAAGTATATCCTGATAATACTAGACCAAGATCAATTATAGTTCTTATATAAAGACAACAAAGGTGCTTTTGTAAACCTGAAAACAAACTTCAGAATCTACTTGGTGATAAAATCAAGCCAATTGATGAAATTACTAATGTGACAGTCAGGACAGAAACAAGAGGACCAATTTCTTGAAATCTGAGGGAAAGTGTGACCCCAGAATTGTATACCTAGTGCACTGATCAAGTATAATGGAAGCTGTTAACTCAAGCACTGCAGTTCCTGTGATCCCTCCTTATGGGTGCTGAGGACAAAGGCTATGGTTAAGAACTTGGTTTTTACAAATATTTGCGTGAATAATTAATTCATCTACATATGGCACTAAGATAAAGCTACTATTAGAAATTTATGTTTATAGAAGAAAATATGAATTACCTAAACCTTGATAGTTTGAAGTAATAGATTCACACACGAGGAGGCTGGGAGAAGGGAAAATGGGTTGTATTATTTTAGAACTTGAGGAAAAAAAATGATTTGGATAAATAAAATAAAGGTAGTATAAAGATAAAATATAATAACATAAAATTAATTTCTCTTATTGGAAATTTTACTCATTTATAATGTAATAATATATCATTATTTTACTAACTGAATATTTCTTTCATGGAAGTTTAATGGTATGGAACAAAATCAACAACACTTTAACCATATGGCTTATGCTATTTTTTAACTTTTGGACGTTCTTTTTGGATTTCAGTACTCTCATTGACGTGCTTCGTTTTCAGCATTTTATCTCAAGGATAATGTTTCTTATCATTATTATCTCATCATTTCTGACATACTTTCTGTACTGAAATTTCATTTCCCTTTACCCTATCATTTGCAACTCATTTTCTCAGTCAAATTCTGGAAAAAAACACTTCCACCATTTCTACATCAGTTTTTCCTTCCTTATTACTCTGTGGTCCAAGTGCTGTGAATCTCCCTCACTCCTGACACTCTAACAAAGAATGAGATGCTTTAAGACCACTTACCAAACTAAATACCCTCATTTTACTTGATGTTCATTGAGGTTGTATCTTTTTAACTTTCTGTTTCCTAGATTTTGCTTCAAACCATTTATTTTCTAAGAATCAACTCTTGGGTGATGTCGTAGTTTCCTAGGACTTCTGTAAGGAAGCACCGTAAACTGGGTGGCTTCAAAGAACAGAATTTGTTTCACAGTTCTGGAGGCAAGAAGTGTCAGATTTTTAGAGGAGAATACTTCCCTGCCTTTCCCTAGTTTTTGGTGGTTTCACTGTAATCCTTGGGCTTCAATCTCTGCTTCTATCATCACGTGTTCTCCCTTGTGTTTTTCTATCTGTCCCATTTTCCCCTTCTTTAAGGAAATTTACAAGTCATATTGGATTAGAGCCTACCAAATCCAGTTTAACCTCATTTTTAATTTACACATCTTTGATGATCCTATTTCAAAATAGGGTCACATTTATGGGACCTACGTTACAACTTGAGCTATTTTTTTTAGGAGAAACAACGCATAAAAGGAATGCTATCTTTTCAGTATATATCACTCATCTTCTCTAAGGAAATGACCTCTGAATTATTATTCCAGTCCTCAACTCTTGGCTCCAAATCTATGTTGACTCCTGATGCAAAGGCCTCTATTTAAATGTATGTCAGCTCCAATTCAGCTTGCCAGAGCTGAAAATAACTTGCATTGGTAAACTTGCAACCCTGTTTCACTTCTTTATTTCTTTCAGTAGTATTCTTCCAACTACCCAGGAATGAAACTTGATAAATTTTACTCTTTAAACACTTTTATCTACCCTAAAACAAAAGTATTTCTTTGTATATATTATTCTTCAACTTAATATTCTCATGTCTAATTCTATTAATACTACTACTCACTGCCCCTTATCTAGATATTGAAATGCTAAAAATAATCACTTAGTCACCTAGGTCTCTTTCTCCAATCTAGATAATATATGATATAGGAAGTACTTACTAGCCTATGAGTTCTAATATGCACGTGACCTTGATAAATGCTGTCAAGTATTTATCCCCCTCCCAATAGTAATCATTTCCATATATTTATTTACATGGACATCACAATACTTCCTGGAAAATAAATGTATGAACTGTGACAACACATGGCTTAGATTTTGTATTGGTTTTCTATTACTGTGGTAACAATTTAGGAAAAATTTAGCAGCTTAAAACAACATACATCTATTACCTCACAGTTCAGATTGGTTTTCTGCCCCAGGTTTCACAAGGCCAAAATCAAGGTGTGGGCCAGCTGGGCTCTTATTGGTAGGTTCTGAAAAGAATCCACTTCCAAGCTTATTCAGGGGTTTGCTGAATCTACTTCTTCGGTGTTTTAAAATTGAAGTCCCTCTTCTTGCTGGCAGTAGGGCAGGGGCCTTTCTCAGCTTCTAGAGTCTGCCCCTAGCTTGACACCCACTTCATTTTCAAAACCAGCAATAGCAGGTCAAATTGTTGTCATTCTTTACATCTCTCTGAACTCACCTCCTGCTTCATCTCTCCAGCAGCAGAGGATTCTCTGCCTTTAATGCCCCATGTGACCAGTCTGGGCCCATGCAAATAATTGAGAATGATTGCCGTATTTTAAGATCTATGACCTTAATTATATCTGCAAAATCCCTTTTGACAGGTAACATAACCTATTTCTATGTTCTGGGAATTAAGACATATGTATCTTTGGGGGAAGGGAGGTGTGCATCATTCTGCCTATCACAGACATATTCAGGTATATGTAAAGCTAATATGTAAATGGAACTTCAAATCCTCTGGGACAGATGCACCATGGAAGAAAAATTCAGAAACTGAGGACAGTATAAGCGCTACAGATCAGAGAGGAGAAAATTTTTTTTGAGAACTCTGAGGACACTGGTAATTGAACACGCAAGGGTTTGGATAATAAAATAAAAGCAATATGCTTCTAAAATGTCTTGGCCCATAAATTTGGGTGAGCAAGAAATTTAATTTTTCCTTAATCTAACCCTCCAACCATTTTCTTTTAAGACATGGAAAAAAGTCTTTTCATTCTTTCATGGGTAATTCCACTAGGACCCAGTAAGGATCTCAAGGGTATTAAAAGAACAAAAACCTAGACTGGCTATAAATGATGACCAGGAAGGATATGCTTTCCACTTTGCAAAAATCTTTCCCTAAGACAATGGAGGACAAAACCAATTTTCCTTTTAAAATTGCAAATATAAACTTAATTTAATATCTTGCCTTAGCTGTTCCTAGTAGATCTTTACAACCAGCAAAAAATGCATTCCCTAGCCTGATGCCTTTATTCCCCTGTAAGCACATGTCAGGAGTTGCTAGGTAAGAACCAGGTTCTGCAGAAGAGTCAATTCCACAGAAACGGCAAAGCCTTGCACAGTAGGTGGTATTTTCCCCACATGCCAAAATTTCTGCCCTGGAACCACCTGAGTATCCACACCAGGAATATTTCTTGCCTACCCCATTGATGATGCAACTTTACTTCAAAACTATCCTTTCTATAAGCCCTGATTCAATCACAGCTCCTTCAGAGCATTTTATAGGTCTAGATGCAGCTCCCATAACAGGATGGATAGCAGGGAATGACTTTGACTTAAAGGCATCCCTGGTAAGAATTGAATTTCCAATTTTGAATGGCCTCTGGCCTGGTTCACCAATCTGACTCCACACCCATATTCTATTTATCCATAAAGTTCTTGTCACTGAAACATGATTTGTTCTAAATGCCTGAAGACCTTAAAGGCTGAACTCCTCAATTATAGCATTATTTTGTACTAGACTTTCACCAGTATTCATGGATTCATTCTCCATCCGTTTCCTGGAGAAGATAATTTTCATTATAAACAAAAAGGTCTCCCTCAGAGCCTGCTCCAACATATATCTTAAGATTTGTGTAGTAATTCCAGTTTTGGGGAAATGGGCCCCCTGGACAATTGTAGGTCCTTCTCTTCAGTAATAAGATAACTTCTGGTTCAGTAATTGAGAATCTTAAAGCGATTCTTTTCTCTTTTTATCCCCACCCCCCACCCCCTCCTTTGTGGCTTGCTTGCAGTCTGCTCTCTGTGTCTATTCACTGTGCATTCTTCTGTGTGTCTGTGTTTATTTATTTTATTTATCTGCCCCCCGCGCCGCCCCAGGCCCTCTGCAGCTCGCTTGTTGTCTGCTCTCTGTGTCCATTCGCTGCATGCTCTTCTGTGTTTTTATTTGTCTCCCTTTTTTTGTTACATCACCTTGCTGAGTCGACTCCCATGGTGCTCCTGGGCCGGGAGGCATTCCATGGCGCTTGCAGGTGAGTCTGCCTTCGTAGATGGGAGCCCAACTGATTGAGCCGCAGCCACTTCCCCTTAAAGAGATTCTTAACCTTCATCTATTATAACCTGACCATTATAGATATCTTCTCAGGGATCAGAGACCAATTAATCTTTGCAGAAAACTTGATTGCATTTTTCTGCTTTTTTTGTTTCTAATGAGCTAATGAGTACCTCATAGCTATCCAGAACTTGTAAGGTTTTCTGGGGGAAAATGTCATTTTTCTTTCCTTGTGGTTAAGCCGATATACGTTCTTATAGTTAATTTCAGTGGTTAATAATCACCTTCCATCTTACGAATTACCTAGATTTTATATAAATTCCTACTTTTTCTATTATAAACATGAGTATGTTCAATATTCTTATAGCTATTTCCTCAAGATAAATTCAGGTTTTATTAAGATAAATTCTCAGAAATCATAGTGTGAAAATACACACATTTTTATAGCATTTAATATATATTACTAAATGGTTCTCCAAAAGCTTAAACCAAGCTTAACTTCCAACAACCAGTTTTAAAAGTGGCATTTTTCCATTAATTCTTACACACACTTATCATAATTAAAAAACTTCTTTTACATTTTGTTTTTATATAATTTTGTTATTATTTTATTTTCAGATGTTATGTATGTTGGAATTTTGCTGAACTCTAATCATTTTTTCCAGAAAAATTACAATGTATCCAAAACTTTTCTTCAATTATAGGAGATTTGTAACCTTGACTTTAATAGATTTCTTTCCATATAAACCATAATAAAATTGAAATAAAAAAAAAAACTTTAAAAAAAACCACCTATATGCTGTCATTGTATATGAAATGTAAAGACTAATGTGCTGCAAGAAGAAATAAAATCTAATATGTGGTTTGGCATTCCTTTGAACTTATATCAATGTAATAGCAGTAGCAATAAATTATGGAAAAGGATATGTGGGGTTTTGAAGTTGCTGGTTTTTTTAGTTTTTTGGTTTTTTCTTTTAGATTGTTTCCCTCCTGATTCAATTTTCACATTGATGTAATTAAATCCTTAATCCGGTTACATTAATAGAAAACTTTATCATAAAGTAAGGCATTGATGTTTGGTAAAATATTTGCAGGTGGTTAGAATTCTAATTACATTTGGTTGATTACCCAAAGCTTCTGAACTAGGCACTTGGGAAAGGGTCTTTATAGATTTGGAAGCCCTAATATTAATATTATAGCTTTTTCTTTTATAGTTTTCTGCATAATTAGAGGTGCTGAGACTATTTTGGATTAAGATCTGAAAATGATAAGTCAATTATACATTGCAAGCTAGTGTTGAACATTTACGGCATAGTGTTCATGCTCTCCTCACTTCGGAAGTACTTAAGAGAGTATTATAAAAGTCAATGGCATAAAAATTGATAATGTAGAATGCAAAACAGATTATCAAAAGTAGATCATAAGAAAATATGCCAAGTCAGGTTATATGTTGCTGAGTTGCATACCAGGTGGGATATCTCCAGAGGAAAAATTCAGTTTGGAATTTAGTGACTAGTGTTGGCTGTTCTAAATTATTATTTTGCTTTTAGATTTTTAATATCTCTTGCAAGTGTTTCCTTAAAAGTATCAGAGCAGCAGACTTTTTAATCTTGGTTTTTTGAATGCCTCCTCATTGTTAGGCACCATCTGGTTTGGTTCTTTGTATGACATAATAATTAATCATTTGTCCTCTAGTTAGAAATTACACCCCAGTCTGGAAGACTAAATGATTTGCTCACATCCACAGTATAGAAGAAGTAGAACAGAGATTTGAGCAAATGCTGATTCCAAAGCCCAGGCTCACTTTGCTAAGTCATAAAGGCAACTATACTTGTTTCAAAGTTTCTATTCAGACTTTACATTGAAATAATTCATTTTAAAATGGGAATGAATAAACATGTTAACAACAAATACATATTATTGCTAAAGGGATGCCCTATCATGGTAGGACAATTACAATTCTATTATTGTTTGATATTGACATTTACCAAAAACAAATTTCTCTGTTGCCATCCAAACAAAGTCCAAGAGTGATTTTTCACCCTGAAATTTTATTTTGTATTTTAATTCTTATTTTTAAAACTATCATTAATATTTCATTTTCTTATTAATTGTATACGGCTATTTTATTGGCTTCGTTTTTTAAGAAGTTTTTGGTCAGAGAAGGGCTACAACTAAGGCAGGGGAGGATCATTGGTGTGAGGTGACAGTGATGGGGCATACATGGGAGGAAGCTCACCTGGGCATACATATAAGGCATTTAAATATATTCGGATGTCCATTGGACATTCTCATGGTGAGTGGAGATTCACACAATAACCAAAGGATATCAAATTCCCGTTCTGGAGACCTCTGCCATATTCTTTAATGGAACACCAAGAATCCCCCAAGTAAAGGGGCAATGACTAGTGAAGGAGGATGATTCACTGATGGACCTTTGATATTGATGACTGTGCTTATGAACTTTTACTCTTGAAATGGAAATTTAGCCTAGTATTACCGGGTGCCTAAAAGTTGCCTTTCCCTCTGGTGTGGGACATGACCCCAGTGGATGAGCCTCCCTGGCACCAACGGATTACTACCAAGCACCAAAAAGACCTTGACCAAAAGGAGGGAAAGATAAAGACAAATGGGTTTGTATGGCTAAGAGACTTCAAAATGAGTAGGGAAGTCATCCCAGAGGTAGCCCTTATGCACGTCTCAGCAGGATCTCATTGACAGTCAAAGTAGATACTACCCCAAATAGTGGGGCTCCTGAGGGCGCTGGAGACCTCCAGACTATAATCAGGGCATATAGTTCAGGAGTTTGGAGCCTTGCCAGGGGGTCCTACTTTGGAATTTATGACAGGTTGACAGAGTTAGACTCAGTTGTGGTTTCCCTGCACACGACTCTTTTGTTCTTCTATTTGAACCTATAATTACTACTAAAGTTGATAGGTGTACATCTAAGAGACTGACATCTTTGGGTTGGTCATGTGCCAGCTGGGCCCCAAATCTCAATGGAGTTGTAACACCCACACTCCAGTTCATTGGTCTCATCCAAGACAACTAAAAAGGAGGTGATGATGGAGAACGACCATCTCAAGGAAATGAGAGAGTCTAAAACTTCAAGAAAAAGAGCCCCATCCATCAGCTCTAATGGATTACAGCCCCCTCTCAATTAGAGTTGGAGTGGACATCACCATTCCAGAATCCTCAGGATTGGGGAATGAACTATGGACTAAAGTAGACTTCCTGGTATTCTACTATAGACTTGTTGTAATTCTAGGAATGGAAGAAACTACATCCTTGATGTGGAGGCAATGGCCACTGGAGGTTCTGAGGGCAGGGAGGGGAAAAACAGGTTCAATGTGTGGTTTAATTTCAGAATTGGAAATGTCCTGAATGACATTGCAATGACAGATACAGGCCATTGTATATATTGCCATAACCTACAGAATTGGATAGGAGAAGAGTATAAACTACAATGTAAACATTAATCCATGCTTAGTGGCAATGATCCAAAATGTTTTCTTCAATTGCAACAAATGTACCACACTAATGAAAGAAGTTGTTAATGTGGAAAAGTGTGGGAGGGGTAGGGAGTGGGGCATATGGGAATCCCCTAAATTTTTTATGTAACATTTATGTAATCTAAGTATCTTTTAAAAAATTAAAAAGAACAAATAAATTTTAAAAAAAAAGATCACTGTGGGAGTGGATGTAGGTCAAGTGGTTGAGCACCTTCTTCCCACATATGAGGTCTTGGGTTCGATCTCTGATACCTCTTACAAACAAATAAACAAACAAAAACAAGTCTCATTATTGGGGAGAGGATTTGCCTCAGTTGTTGAGTGCCTGCTTCCCTTGTACAAAATCCTGGGTTCAATCCCTGGTACCTCCTGAAAGAAAAGAAAAAGATCAGTAATCCCAGAGCAAACCTTTATCAGAAATACATGAATATCCAAATAGAAAACAAAACCTCCTTAATGACTGTCCTTTGTCCTTCAGATTAAGATGGGAGCTAAATTCATAGTTTATTTAGAAAAAGCAAGGTAGAGAAATAAAGTCCTAAAGCAAAGAAAGACATGATAATACCAACACCAAATAATCCCAATCATGCTAAATAAATGGAGAAAATAATGTCTGAACCACAGACAGTATCAAATTGGGAAAATTTGAAGACAGTATTGTAAGACAACAGTACATCAAAACTGATAAGACAGCCTAGAGGGCGGCAGGTACTCTACACTGTAGCGGGGGTTTTAGGGCTGAGTAGAAAATAAAGCCCGCCCTAAAAGTGATGCATGATGCAAGTTGGACTGCATTGTTAAAGGAGAACCACAGCGATTTTACTGCCTTTTTTTTTTTTTCTTTTTTAAAAAGATTTATTTATTTATTTAATTCCCCCCCTCCCTGTTGTCTGTTCTTGGTGTCTATTTGCTGCGTCTTGTTTCTTTGTCCGCTTCTGTTGTCGTCTTGTCGTCAGCGGCACGGGAAGTGTGGGCGGCGCCATTCCTGGGCAGGCTGCTCTTTCTTTTCACGCTGGGCGGCTTTCCTCACGGGAACACTCCTTGCGTGTGGGGCTCCCCCACGCGGGGGACACCCTTGCGTGGCAGGGCACTCCTTGCGCGCATCAGCGCTACGCATGGCCAGCTCCACACGGGTCAAGGAGGCCCGGGGTTTGAACCGCGGACCTCCCATATGGTAGACGGACGCCCTAACCACTGGGCCAAAGTCCGTTTCCCCTTACTGCCTTTTTAATCACTAGTTTCAACTTGCTTATCTTGCCAAGGGTCTCAGTTGGAAACAACAAAACAAAATCTCATGTCAAACCAGCAAAGTATGAGATAGAATTTATTAGCTCTCATTATTGATAAGCGTAAGTCTAGCTACCTTTAGCCACGGTCCAAGGAATGTTCCCAGGATTCAGTCTGTCGCTTCATCTTTTTTTTTTAACAAATAAATTTTATTGTTGCCAATTAATAAAGGGTAAATCCATCCAAAGAGTATAATCATTGGTATTGGATGTCATCATATATTTGTGTATTCATCACACCAATTATTCCCAGAGCAGTTTCATTATTCCAATAATCAACAACAACAACAAAAAACACTTATCACCTCTCAATCTCTCTGTCTCACCTGCTATACAAACCTGCTATTCTTTTTCCTCCTCTTTAGTAATTTGTATTTATATTTTGTAAAAACTGTCTTATATATGCAGTATCCCCCATATTCGTGTTTTACATGAGGTTTTACAATCTTATACAGTACCATGTTACAGTCTTTAGCTTTCCTTCTAGTGATATACATGACCTTAGACTTTCCCTTTCAACCACTGCAGACCCATACAATAGCATTACGAGTTATAAAACCATGATATGCTTTCACTATTTCTATTCATTTCCAGAGATTTAAAAGCAACCCTTTTACTAATTCTGAGATTAACCCTCAGCTTTCTATTCTCTACCCTCCTTCTATTTTCTTGTGACCTATATTCTAACTATTAACTCCATGAGTTTACACAATATATTTAGTTCATAATGGGACAATCATACAGTATTTGACCTTTTGTGTCTGGCTTGTTTCAGTCAACATAATGTCCTCCAGGTTCATCCATGTTGTCATATGTTTCACGACTTCATTTCTCCTTTTGGCTGCATAATATTCCATCCTGTGTACATATCATAATTTGTTTATCCATTCACCAGTTGATGGACACCTGGGTTACTTCCAACTTTCGGCAATTGGGAATAACATTGCTTTGAACGTTGGTGTTCAGATGTCTGTTCGTGCCACTGCTCTCATTTCTTCTTGGTATACCCCAAGTAATGGTATTGCTGGTCTGTTGGGAAGTCTATATTCAACTTCCTTAGTAACTATCAAATAGTTCTCCCCAATGGCTGTACCATTCTACATTCCCAGCAACAGTAAATAAGCATTCCTATCTCTCCATATCCTCTCCAACATGTACAGTTTTCTGACTTTTAAAAAGCAGCCAGTCTAATAGGTGTGAAATGACATTCATTGCAATTTTGATTTGCATTTCCCTAATCACTAGTGATGTTGAACATTTTTTCATGTGTTTCTTCACCATTTGTATATCTTCTTCACACAATTGTCTTTTCAAGTCTTTTGCCCAGTTTTTAATCTGGTAGTTTGTCTTTTTATTACTATTATATTTTTAAATTTATTTCTTTCCCGTCCCTCCCCCCCCGCCATCCCGCAGTTGTCTACTTTCTGTGTCCATTCACTGTGTGTTCTTTTGTGTCCACTTGTATTTTTGTCAGCAGCACCCGGAATCTGGCTCTCGTTTTGTTGCATCATCTTACTGCATCAGCTCTGTGTGTGTGCGGTGCCATTTCTTGGACAGGCTGCACTTTTTTTGTGCTGCAGAGTTCTCCTTATGGGGCACACTCCTTGTGTGGGGGACTCCCCTATGCAGGGGACACCCCTGCATGGCACGGCACTCCTTGTGCACATCAACACTACGTGTGGGGCCAGCTCATCACACCGGCCAGGAGGCCCTGGGTTTGAACCTTGGACCTCCCATGTGGTAGGCGGATGCCCTATATGTTGGGCCAAATCCACTTTCCTGTCTTTTTATTATTGCCTTATATGATCTCTATATATATCAAGTATATTAAACCCTTATCAGATATGTGATTGCCAAATATTTTCTCCTATTGAGTTGGCTGCCTTTTCACCTTTTGACAAAGTCCTTTTAAATAAAAATGTGTTTAATTTTGAAGAGTCCCCAATTATCTATTTTTTTCTTTTTTTGCTTATACTTTGGGTTTAAGGTTTAAGAAACTCCTGCCTACTATAAGATCTTAAAGATGTTAGCCTACATTTTCTTCTAGGAGTTTTATGATTGTTCCTTTTATTTTTAGGTCATTGATGCATTTTGAGTTAATTTTTGTATAAGGTGTGAGGTAGGGGTCTTATTTCTTTCTTTTGGATAAGAATATCCAGTTCCAGTTCTCCTAGCACCATTTGTTGAATAGACTGTTCTGACCCAGCTGGGACAGCTTGACCACCTTGTCAAAAATCACTTGCTGTAGATGTGAGGGTTTATTTCTGAGCTGTTCATTTGGTTCTATTAGTCAATGTGTCTGCCTTTATGCCAATACCATGCTGATTTTACCACAATAGCTAAATAATATTCTTTAAAGTCTGGAAGTGTGAGTCCTCTAGCTTTGGTCTTTTTAAAGATATTTTTGACTATTCAGGGAAGCTTCCCCTTCCAAATAAATGTGATCATTGGTTTTTCCATTTCTGCAAAAAGACTGTTGGGTTTTTATTTGGATTGCATTGAATCTGTAAGTCAGTTTGGGTAGAACTGACATCTTTTTTTAAACTGGGCCGTTTTTCCTTTTATTGTTTTTTTTTTTAATTAAAAATTGCTTTTTCTCTCTTCAATTTTTAAAAAATGTTACATTAAAAAAATGGACCGCACTCCTCCCACATCAACAACCTCTTTCATCATCCTGGGACATTCATTGCATTTGGTGAATACATTTTGGAGAACTGTTGCACCACATAGATAATGGTTTACATTATAGTTTACACTCTCCCCCAGTCCACCCAGTGGACCATGGAAGAACATGCAATGTCCAGCATTTGTCCCTGCAGTACTACCCAGGACAACTCCAAGTTCTGAAAATGCCCCCACATCATATCTCTTCTTCCCTCTCCTTACCCTCAGCAGCTACTGTGGTCACTTTCTCCACATCAATGCTACAGTTTCTTCCATTATTACTCACAATAGTTCCATAGTAGAATATCAGTAAGTCCACTCTAATACATAGTCTATTCCTCCATCCTGTGGACCCTGGGATGGTTATGTTCACTCCACCTCTATATCGAGAGGGGGTTTAGATTCCACATGGATGATGGATGCAATTCTCCTGCTTGCAGTTGTAGGCACTCTTAGCTCCATGGTGTGGTGGTTGACCTTCTTCACCTCTCTGTTAGGTGGCCGTGGTAAGTCCAATAATCCAGAGAGTAGGAGTTGCAAGTCTGCTGAGGCTCAGGGCCTGACTGTTACATGGTCAGTCCAGAGATCCAGGTCTCCTGAGTATACACCAACCCTGGTGTCATGCCAGCCACAGGTCCAATAAAAGTGACAGAAGAGGTATGTGTATCTTAATGTTATTCAGTATTCCAATCCATAAACACAGAATGTCCTTCCATTTATTTAAGTCTTCTTCAGTTTCTTTTAGCAATGTTCTTTAGTTTTCTGACATGTCCTTTATGTCCTTGGTTAAGCTTATTCTAAGCAATTCTAGTTGATTGTTTTAGTTGCTATTATATATTTCTGATTTCCTCCTCCGATTGTGCATCATTAGTGTATATAAATGTTATTGATTTTTGCATGTTAATTTTGTGTTCTCTCATTTTGCTGAGCTCATTTATTAGTTCTAGTAGCTTTGCTGTGAATTTTTCATGGGATTCTGGAAATAGGATCCTATATCATCAGTGAATAGTGAAAGTTTTACTCCTTCCTTTCCTATTTGAGTGTCTTTTATATATTTATCTAGACTAATTGCTCTAACTAGAACCTCTAGAACAATATTGAATAGCAATGGTGACAGCGGGCATCCTTATCTTGTCCCTGATCTCAACTGGAAAGCTTTCAGTCTTTCACCATTGAATATTGTGCTAGATGTAGGTATTTCATATATGCACTTTACAATATTAAGAAAGCTTTCTTCTATTCTTATCTTTTGAAGTGTTTTTACCAAGAAAGGGGGCTGTACTTTGTCAACTGCCTTTTCTGCATCAATGGAGAGGATCATGTGATTTTTCTTCTTCAATCTATCAATGCCGTTTATCACACTAACTGATTTTCTTACGTCGAGCCACCTTTGCATAACTTGGATAAAATCCACTTGATCGTGGTGTATAATTCTTTGAATGTGCTTCTTTTGGATTCTGTTTGCCAGTATTTTGTTGAGTATTTATCTATCTGTATTCCTTAGAGATAATGGTCTGTAATTTTCCTTTTTGTTTCTTTCTTTGTTTTTTTTTTTTTGGTAGTATCTTTATCTTGTTTTGGTATCAGGGTGATGTTGACTCCATAGAATGAGTTTCGTAGTCTTCATTCCTGTTCAGCAAGATTGGTATTAGATCATGCTTGAGTGATTGGTAAAATTCACCTTTGAAAGCCAATCTGGTCCCAGGCTTTTCATCTTTGGGAGATTTTCATTGACAGTTTCAATCTCTTTACTTGTGATTGGGTTGTTGAGGTCTTCATTTCTTCTAGGGACAGTGTAGGTGGTTTGTGTGTTTCTAAGAATCTTTCCATCTCTTCTACATTGTCTAGTTTCTGGTATATGGTTGTTCACAGTATCCTCTTATGAATTATTTTATTTCTGTGGGGACAGTGGTAATGGTCCCCCTCTCATTTCTGATCTTATTTTTTATGTGTCATCTCTCTTTTTTCTTTGTCAGTCTAGACTAAGGTATTTTTAAATGTAAGCTCAATACTTACATTACAGGAAGAAAGAGCTAAAATTGAAAATATAACAGCATACCTGGAGGAACTAGAAAATGAACAGCAAACTAATCTCAAACCAAGCTGAAAGAAATAAATAATACATATCAGAGCAGAAATAAATGAAATTTAGTTTAAAAAACAATAGAGAGAATCAATACCAAAAGCTGGATCTTTAAGAAGATCAACAAAATCTAGCTTCATCTTTTAAGTCTTTCCTCTTTATTAGCTTCATTTATAGTCATTTGCATGGAGGCAAAATGGCTTATGGAAGATAATGACCAAGACTGTTTTTCTTTCTCTTGACTGAGCCAGCCTTACTCCTTATATGTCCCTACCTGCTCCCTTCCCCATTCTGACTACCCTGAAACTAATCTTGCATCTGTGGGACTAAAGAGAAAAACAACTCAGACTGCTGGGGTTGGGGGGGGGGCACTTCAGACACTAACTCATCAAAACTTGCCCCAGACCTTTTCTTTCCCTTTCCCTCTCACCCTGGTGCCTGAGAAGTTCCTGAGTAGTTTATTACTTCCCTCTTCTTCTCTCTCAACCCTTATAGACTCCATGTGGCCTAAATACTTCAAAAACATTCTGAACCAAATGGTCATTATCACAAACTCAGTAAATATCTCACTCCTCCCAGTGATCAACCCTCCTTACCATCATCCATGTTTTTCTTCCAATCCATTCCCAACCCTTAAAAAGCTTAATGTCCCTTGTTTCAATGGAGATGAATTCTACTCTCTCTCCCCTGCTATAGCAACCTTTGAATAAAGTCATCCTTGCAGGTTTGTTTTTTGTTTTGTCTTGTATTGTTTTGTTTTGTTGTTAACATACAGAACACTCATAATTTTGCAACTCCAATGGAAAGATGTTTCAACCTAATTTTGAAGTACATGGAGTTGGGCAGCCATAAGACCAAAGAAGACACCAGGTAAATAGTTAGACATGAGTTTTATTGGGACTTAAGAACAGAAGAGCTTCTTCAACAGCATCTGGTTGAAGAATGAAATTAATGCTCTGCAAAGAAATGAGAAAAGGAGGAGGAATATAAAGTGTCTTAGGACAAAGACTTTCCATAGGGTATGAGAACAGTTCCTGCAGAGTTATATGAGGCACACAAATGGGGTGTTTCATGATGTTACTGCAGGAAGGGTGTGTACAGTCTTAAGGGAATTAAAGTTTACTTTAGGGAAGCTGTTATTTTTTAACCAGTGTGTGTGTACTTCAGGTTGTGTTTCATTTAAGGGAGGGTATCCCAGTCCCTGGGCTCCCACAAAAGAGAATTTCTCATTCTTCCCAAGCATCCCTGCATACGTTCTGGGATTCATCCTGATTGTTCTGATTAGAGTTCCAGTATCCATTTTAAATACATCACCAAAGTCAAATGTGTGGAATACTCTGACCAGAATTATGTCATGAAATCATAGGAGGGAAGTAGATTTCCTACGAAAAAATAAGGTGCTCTATCCAAGTAGGGGCACAGTGGTGGACCTGGCAAAACAAACAAAGCATTGGATGTCTATTATAATGTCTGCTCCTTACTCTCCATAATTTTTAAATAACATTTTATAGGTGGTTTAACTTAATCTTCAATTTATCTTCCCTTGTGAGAAATGATTATAGGCAAAAGTAGACAGGACAGGAAAATAAAGTCACATGTTAAATATATGGTTTGTGTACAGGAGAAAGGATATAACTTAGATTTTCTAGGACAGCTAGATAAACATTGAAATGTTAAACATTCCCAGAACAAGTATCCCAGTATATTTTTTTGATAACTTTCTCACCCTACCATTTGTTCTCATTTGGATTTTCTCATTAACTTCCTCTTTTCTTTCCCAGAAAGCTGGTTCTAGGTACTTAACAAAAACGACCTTCATTAAACCTGAACCTGGCAAACATCAAGGCAAAAACTACACGAAGCAATCAGAAAACGTGAGTTAGTTTCCATGTCTGACACTAACTGGTAGTGTGTCCTTTGACAAAATAGACTCTCCAGCTTCAGATTTTTAATTTTTAAAACAATGAAATTAGTAAAATAATGTCTTTGCCTTCCTTACCCAATAATTTTTAAAAAGGGTGTTTTCTTCATTTTTCCAAACTTTTACTAACCCTCTCTTCCAAAATTTTCATTTTTAAGTGTCCAATTGCTTTCAGTTTTATTCATGCATACATTTCCTGGTATTTTTCACTTCTGTCTCTGTATTAAAGAGGAATTCTGCCTAATATTTTGTTGTAAATACTTTCGCAATTTATAGCAATTGCTTGCTTGTAGATGACCTGTGTGTGTTTGTGGTATTAATGTTTGGAGATTACAATTAACAATGTGTTCTTAGTTATTTTATTTTTTAAACTATTAGAAGAAATTCCTATTAATCGTTCAGTCTTTTATTTTCCCCAAACCCAGTGTCTTGTGCTGAAAAAGTGGCTAGTGTTATATATTTACACAAATGGGTTTAGATTTGCTGGGGGAAAAGTAGAATGCTTTGGTGCATTTTAGGGACAAATATTTTTTAATGTCTCCCAATAACAGTATCTCTTTTGTATTACTTGTATAATAATCTATCTTGTATGAATTATGTTTTGCTAGTGCTATGCAAAATATGCACCTAATCTTAAATAATAAGGTTAAATTCCGCATAACTGAAAATTCCTGTGCCAATGAAGTCTTTGACGCCTATCTTCAAAAAAAAAAGATAAAAATATTCAACTGATGATCTTTCTTCCTAATTGCTTCTTCTTTAGATAACATCAACCATGTATTACAAAACACAAGTATATAATATCTAAGAGATAGCAATAAACAGAATGTTAAACTTATGTCCTAGAATTTAATAAATAATAATAAAATATTTTATCAATATCAATTCATTTCAAGTGATAATTTAATTATAAGGTTGATTGCATATTTAAATTGAAAAAGCAAAGTATAGTATAGTTAATGTTGCTTGGAATAATGGGATGTGCATTTGTATTTCTGTAGCTAAAAATTTGTTAGTGTTCCCAGAAGCAAAGTTTGGAGGCAGAAATGTAGGGCTATTGAAAATAGCAAATGTTATTCATTTTGGGGCAAATCCTGCTTTTAAAAATTGTTTAATATGAAATGTAATATCTAGAGTATGACACTAATATGAACAAATATTCAATGCAAACGAGAGAACACTCATTCTATGTAGCCCATTTTCTCTGTTTAATATTCCTTCTGTAAACAGGATTGGACAAGCAATATCATTTCTCAAGTACAGTATCTGTTGACAGACCTGCATAAAGTTGTATATTTGAAAAGTAACAGTACTGACATTTATATATTTTTAAAAATCTATAAATTTTGAATTAGATTTGCTATCTCAGAGGAACAACAAAAATATTCATCCTCTGAGACTTTCTCTTTATTACTCTTTTTATGACTGTATACTTGTGTGTATACATGCATATATGCATATTTATAAGTAATTTTTGGAGAAATAAAGTTTTTATTATAGAGTTATAACAATTGATTGCAGAAAATTTTGAAAACATAAAAAAATGAAGTGAGAAAACTATTGCATATAATTCCTATAACTCCAAACCGATGACCAGGAATGTGTTTGGCTAGTTTATCCTCATCTTTTTCTATGCATGCTTTTAAATACTTATAATAATACTGTGAACATAATTTTGGACAATTACATTTTTTACTTAAACCTAGGGTATAAGCCTACCCTTTATTGCCACAAATTCTTAATAAAGAATTTTAACTAATCTTTTAATTTTATAAGAAAAAGAAGTTTATAATATTTTTTAAAAAGAAATCTAGGGAATAGAAAATTAAAGATATAAACTCATCATACCACTTTCCCCTCCCTACTCAGTCTGCCTCATTCCCAGGCTCAGATATAACCACTCTAACCAATTTCTTGCATAGCCCTTCCCCAAATTGTATTCATTTCCAAGGAAACAACCTACATAACACACCCAACCATATCATGTGTATTAGTTTTACCAAACATTTAGTGGCTTAAAATAATGAAAATTTATTATCTTAAAGTTCTGTAGTTTAGAAATCTGATACAAGTCTTCCTGAGCTACATTCAAGGTGTCACTGCTTTCCTTTCTAGGGTATCTAGGGAAAAATTCATTTCCTTGCCTTTTCCAGCACCTGGAAACTTCCCATATTCCTTGGCTCATGATTTGTTTCATTCATTTTCAAAGACAGCAGTGTTCCATTATTCTACCCTGTTGCTGTCATCATGTCTTTTTCTCTGACCTCCTCTTTTACTCCTTCTACTGTAAGGACTCTTGTGATTACATTGGCCCTACCCAGATAACACAGGAAAATGTCCCTATTTTAATGTCAGTTGATTAGCAAACTTAATGCCATCTGCAATCTTAATTCCCTTTTGCTATGTAACCTAAAATATTCACAAATTTGAGGAATTAGGACATATATAACTTTGGTGGGAGATGAGTATTATTCTATGTTCCATACCATGAATATTCCTTGGAATCTTCCTACATCACTTAAACATCATTTTTCTGTTTCCTCCTCTTCTCTTCTTCCTCCCTCCTCCTCCTTCTTCATCTTTTTTCTTTTTCATCTTTTTCCTTTCCTCTTCCTCTGCTTTACTCTCTCTCTCTTTGGCTACATCTTAGTATTAAATTTATGTCTGAGTCATAAATTATTTGAAGGGTCTGATTTTTTTCCAAGGGTTGGATTTTGATGGACAGATGTGATGTTTAAATTTTTTATCTTAAAAATTATGCTGTAATGACTATCATGGTACTCATAAATTTGCTATCTTGATTGAGTATACCTGCTGGAAACGTTCCCAGGAGTAAAACTGCTGTCAATGGGCATATACAATTTAAGTTTTAACAGGTATTGCACAATTGTTCTCCAAATAATTGCACCTATATACACATCAACCAAACTGCTTTTCTTCAGCTCCATCAAAATTAAGCAATAACAGCATTTGTTGTTTGACAAAGTATAGTTAACTTGCATTTAATTGAAGAAAATTAAATAGGTGTTCATAAGGTGGTTATAATTTGCCATTTTTTTCTGTGAAATGAGTTTATTTTCTTTGCCCAAGATATAAAATAAATGTTTACGTATTTGTTACAATAGAAACTGCTCTCATGTCTTACAATTTTTCTGTTTCCTATATTCTCTTTCAAATTTTTAGTTCTTTTGGCCATATTTACATATATCTACATAGTAGATGTTAATCAAACTTTTCTTATGATTTTCATCAATTTTAACTAACTTTAAAGAAAGTACTTCTGTTCAAAAGTTGCTTTTTTTTTGTTGTATGTCTAAGTTTCATTTTCATTGTATTTAATGCATATTACTTCCGCTGTAATCAGCATCAGTTTATGTGAAGGAGGTATTCAGATTTACATGTTTGTGGACATGGTTAAAGAGGTTTGTTTTAGTTTGCTAAGCTGCCAGAAGAAGGGGTAATATATGTTTCTCCCTCTCTGTCTGAAATTCATTCTCTAATAAAGGACTCCAGTGAGAGGATTAAGACCCACCTTGAATGAGGTAGGTCACATCTTAAGATCCTACTCACCAGAAAGTTCTACTTACAATGAGTCCACATGGATCAACTTTAAGAATATACTTTTCTGGGGTACATTTAGTTTCAAACCACCACACAGGAAGCAGACATCTTTCACTAAATAATCTAGATTCTCCCACAATGTTTTGAAATTACTCCTTTTTGTGTACTAAATTCCCATGTTTGGAGTTTGTATGTTTTCTCCATTACATTTCATTTAGCTCTCTGACTTTTATTATCCTCATATAAAATTGATTAATACATTTATAAAAGTAAATTTTTATCATGCCCAGTAGTTATTAGCCTGGCTATTTTTAGATGTTTGTTTTAGAGTTATTTTAAAATAATTAAAAATATTCTTTCAGATGCATTGCTAGTTGATGCTTTGTAATAATCCCCTAGATCCAGGAAGGCTTATCCCTGGGAGTTATTTCCCATGCCAGGGGGAAGGTAGTGTGTTTAAATGCTGAGTTTGGCTTAGAGAGAGGCAACATTTGAACAACAAGGAGGTTTTCAGAAGGTAACTCTTAGTATATAATAGTACGCTAAGTTTCAATTTCACAAGACAGGTTCATAAGTACAATCATCAATATTAAGAGCCTAGAGTCTGTCTTTTAAGAGTCTGTCTTCCTTCAGCAGGCACTACCCTTGCACTTGGGAGATTCTTCCTATCCTATTAGAGAATGTAGTAGAACTCCCCAGAATGAGAATTCTTTTGGTTGTTGTGTGGATCTCCACCCACCAAGACAATGCCCTATGAACACTTGAATATATTCATATGACTTAGAGGCATGCCCTAGGTGAACCTCTTCCCATACCTCTCTCCATCACTGACACCTTGCACCAGTGATCCTTCCCTGCCATTGTTGTGGTCCTTTTATAGATTTATTATTATTCTAGCAATGGAAGAACTCTTATAATTGACAGAAAGGCAGTGACCACCAGAGGATTCTGAGTAATAGGAGAGGGATGAATACTTATAATATGGGAGCATTTTCTGGACATTGGATTTGTTCTGCATGACATTGCAGTCATGGATACAGGCCATTGCATATTTTGTCATAACCTACAAAATTGTGTGGGACAAAGTGTCAGCTATAATGTTGAGTAGCAATGCTTCAATATGTTTTCATCAATTGTAACAAATATATCACACTAATGAAGGCTGTCATTAATGTGGGAAATTGTGGGAGGGGGAGGGAGTGGGGCATATGAGTATCCCTTACATTTTTTATGTAACATTTATGTAATGTGAATCTTTGAAAATAAAAATTTAATTCAAGATATTATGATATTTTGAGTAATATTGTATTCACTTAATAAATTTATTTAAGGATTTAAAATATTATAGAGACTTCCTTTCCAGGAAAACAAGATACATCTTAGCTTTTGTTCTAGACTTGTATTATATCCCTGATAGCATTTTTCTTATTTTCTCCATGTAATTATGTTTATTTTCAGCTTTTTAATAAATGCAATATTTTACATTTTCATTATAAATACATCAGTAATTATTACCTCAGTGCTGAAAATTTTACACCAGGAAGACTAATCTCAATTCTCATCCATTATTTTATTGTTAAATATTTATGTGGCTCAAATATTTATTTCCATTCATAAAAGCTGTATGCATATTTTAGCATAGGAAAATTTGAATTTGAAATATTTGATAGATACAGTAACAAAGTATGCAATGGTACCTTGTTTCCAGACACAAGTTCAAGTTGGGGTGGGGAAAATATTCATTATTTAATTTGTATTTTTTTTTCTGAAATTCTAAAATTAGCTATTCCCTTTGGTCAGCATATGCTTCTTGTTGATTGCATCTGAAATTGTAAGAAGAATGTCCAGCCTTTTTAAAAATTGAGTTATTGAAATATCATTAAAACTCTTTTGCTATTTCATCATTTGTTTCTCTATTTGAACTAAAACTGGACTTATGTTTGGGTTTGGGACTAAGATTTGAAGAATTTGTCAATGAACACAGACCAGATACTTTGGACTCTCAAACTAATCAGATACAGCTATGTCTTAGAATAATAAAATTATCTAAGACACATTTGACAAAATAAAATATTAAAATGATTTATAAACAATTCAGTGCTCAGCAAATGCTAGATAGTATAGGAGGGCTTGGTTGACAATCATCATTTGTTCCAAATGGTAATGGAAAATGGCTATCAAAACACAAAATTTTAATGAAAACTGTCTGGGTTTTGAGTTCTGAAGGTGAGCTCATTGCTCATTGAGCCCAATTTTTTTATGTTTAAAATAAGAATAATTATACTGTCATCAAAGGGATGTTGAGGGAAAAAATGGTGTAAAAAACATAGCATAAAACTTGGGAAATAGAAAAATCCTAGTAGTATTCTCATTATCATAAACTAAAATAAAATTATTTCTCTAATCTTATTAAAACACTATGAATACACTGGAATATTTAAAATAATAAAGCTTTTAATTAATGATATTTTAAATAACACAGTTTTAAATTAATGAACATTCTTTTATTATAAAGGTTAAGTAACTTAGCAACATTGCTAAACATTAAATTGCTTTCCTTCTTTCACGACTAAATTAATCTTTCATCTAAGATTCTTACACTTTCCATGTAAATTCAGAACACAGACTCTAATTAACCTCATGATGTTGATTTTATTGTAGGAAAATTTTTAATAGGCACATGACAGAGGTGTGTTCTTTTTGGTATAGGCCAATCTAAGAGTAATTCATATCCTGACTATAGGATTCATATTATTGTAAAAAATTTTATTTGTAAATCTTAGAATGAATTTAAAGGTTTTTAATGTTACTAATGATTGCAAGGCATCAGAAGAATTGATATGATCAAGTGGATAAATTAACAAAGGATATTTGTTTTGATTTTGCTTTCAGAAAAAGTGGTTGAAAAGCATTTTTTTTCCTCCTTGTAGTTAGGAAAACACACATTCACACTCAATTCTGTATGTACAGTGTTTATTAATAAACTTGCAAAATATTTGGTAACAGAATAGGTATTTCAGCAAAATATATTGGAAACAATTGTATTTTAAATCCAGAGCTGTTTGTTATTGTATGTCATATATTAAATGTGCAATTTAGTTTTGGGCAAGTGTTGAATTCACTTATATGCCAGAAGGAAATTACATTATTATATATTCTGATCTATACAATGCCATTTTCTTGCTTAGTGAGACAAAACTTGTCCTGAGTCATTGTTCACTCTGGAAGCTATTACAAATTTACCAGTGAAACTGCATGGCAAAATTAGTCTTACCAAGAAAAATGAAATCAGAAATATTACAAGTGATTTAAAATTGTGGCATTTTAAATTTTTCAATTTTTTGTTTTCATTTGGTGGAAATCCAAACTAAATATACTAATATCGCTCTTAATGGAAAATAATTAATATTTATTTCCCAACTACTCTGCATTTTTAGCATGGACAATTTAACTTAATTTTCAAATCACCACAGGTATTTGTTAGATGGGCTCATTAAAGAAGTTTTTCCAAACCAAACAGTTATTAATGTATAGAACTATGTTATGAACACCAGAATTTTCTTCTACAAAATTCCTGATATTTTCACTCTATATGTTGCCTATGAATATAAAAATATGAAGCAGGAAGAAAGTGCTATGTTCTAAAACAACATAGAAGCAAAGTAATTTATAGATAATTCAGCCCAAGTATGTTTGAAAATACTTCCCTTACTTTTAAAAATCTGTAAGGTTTTATCTTTCATTTTCCCCTGATTTGCACACTTTTATTTGCATATCATAGATCTGAGTCTTTCTTTCTCTTAAAAATGATCATCTTAATCATGTAGAAACACTGTCTGGTTGCCAGAGGGACCATTTTTATTCTGTTTCCATGGAATCTCTCCTGTCTCTTGCCTCCAGAAACCCCACTGCAACTTGAGATGCCAAGGCTGCTTCCAGTCAGCCTTGGTCCATGATCCTGGGGGAGCAGTAGGAAATCAGAACCAAGGAGTCGCTGCTTTGATTCCCACATTATGTCTTTATCACGATTTACTTGTCAAGTAGACGCCATTACTCCCATATCTATAACTCCAAACTTTCCACTGGCTCTTTTCTCTCAGCATGTGATCATATGAAAGGTTTTTTTTTGTTTTGTTTTGTTTTTTTGTTTTTTTTGTCTACAGCTTAGGTCTCAAAACAAGGTATTATGGCTGCTTTGTTACTTCATCTATCAAAAATTTCAAATTCAAATAATTCTATGCTAAAATATTCATACAGGGAGTTTAATGAAGAGAAATAAAATGTTAGATTCACTTAAATACTTAACAATAAAATAATGAATTGAGATAAGTTATTCTGGTGTAAGGTTTTCAGAACTGGGGCAATAATTATTGATATATTTATATTACAATACAAAATATTGAATTTATTTTAAAAAGCTAAAAATAAATTTATCATATGAAGAAAATAAGAAAAATGCTATCAGGAATATAATAGAAGTCTAGAATAAAAGCTAAGATGTATCTTCTTTTCTTGGAAAGGAAATCTCCATGATATTTGAAATCCTTAAATAAATGCACAAAATGAATACAATATCAATTAAAATGTCAGAAGAATGTTTTTAATTATTTAAAAATAACTCTAAAACCAATATCTAAAAATAACCAGGTTACATATCTACTGGAAACACAAAAATTTATTTTTATAAATTTACTAGTCAATTTTATATGAGGCTAATAAAAGTCAGAGAGCTAAATGGAATATAATGGAGAAAACATGCAAACCCCAAACATGGGAATTTAGTACGCAGTAAAGGTGTCATTTAAAACACTGTGGGAGACTCTAGATTGATTATTTAGTAAAAGATGTTTGCATCCTGTGTGGTGGTTTGCAACTAAATGTACCTCAGAAAAGTATGTTCTTAAAGTTGATCCGTGTGAACCCATAGTAAGTAGAACCTTCTGGTGAGTAGGATCTTAAGTTAAGATGTGCCCTACCTCATTCAGGGTGGGTCTTAATCCTCTGACTGGAGTCCTTTATTAGAGAACGAATTTCAGACAGAGAGGGAGAAACATATATTACCCCTTCTTTTGGCAGCTTAGCAAACTAAAACCCCTTTAGCCATGTCCACAAACATGTAAATCTGAATACCTCCTTCACATAAACCAACACTGATTACAGCAGGGATAACATACATTAAATGCAAAGAAAACAAATCTTAAACATATTTTTAAAAAAGCAATATTTGAACCAAAGTGCTTTCTTTAAAGTTAATTAAAAAGTTCAAGCTGGGATGGAGAAAGTATACAGTGTTTAATTTTTATCATTTTTTTCTTAAACTCTAAAATTGTCTATTCCCTTTGGTCAGTATATGATTCTGATTGGTTGCATCTGCAATTTCAATTTGAATATCAAGCCTCTCTAAAATAGAGTTATTGAAACAGATTCAAAACTCCTTTGCTATTTCACTTGTTTCTCTATTTGATTTAAAACAGGATTTAAGTCTGGGATTGGTACTAAGATTTGAAGAACTTATCAATGAACGTAGACCAGATACTTAGGACTGTCAAACTAATCAGATACAGCTCTGTCTTACAATCATCCTAGCTTGATTTCTTATAGAAAAGGTATTGTCCCTGTTTACATATACTTTTGGTGTATCTGATTCTCCATTCAAAAATACAGTCATCTCCTCTGCTCCCAGCCCTGTAGTTGGGGGCCAAGCACCCTACCAGGGACCCGGTCCTCTTGGCGAGGATGTTTCTGGATACTCTGTGAGTCAGTCTCCTGGCCCTGACTGGTGGAGTTAGAGCTAACAAGGCTGGTGCAACTCTTAGTGTTCCAGGGGCATCTCTTAGTGTTCGAGGGGCCGAGAGGCTGGGACCTGCCTCTCAGAACGACAGTCCTAGCCCGAAGGCCACTCAGGGACCTGGCCTGGGGACCTTCTCTCTGAGGGTCAGCATTCTCTTCATTGTTCAGTTAAAAAGTATGCTTTGTGTCTCAACTAAAAATGATGTTCTATTTTTCATTTCTGTTTTCCTTAAACTTTTTAAGATGGAATTACTTTTGAAACAGTCCTACACAAATCATGGGACACAGATTTGACCTATAGGTGTCTCTTCAATGTGTTCACCAGTTTTATGTAATCCTCTATTACGAAGCAATTATTGTAGATTATAAAACTGGCTCCACTTGAATTTAAGTTTCTTATATGTAAGGGCTAGGCCTATCTTATTTGTCCTTACATTATCAGTGCCTACCACTATACATATAGTAGACACTCCCTTTATATTGAATAATAAATGAATCCCTCCAATAATAGCACTGTTACTCTAGGTAGGGCTAGATTTTCAAATGTCATCTTGAAATATTGATGCAATAGGAAAAGAAGAAGAAAATTTTCAAATTCAGGGATTAACACTAATGGCATTTTAAATGCATATAAACTAAACTTGAGTAGATGGAAATGTATGAAATTAAAGAGCAATTACTCTAAGGTGTTGATTAGGTTGTCATGTTATCTAGGGATTTTAGGAAATCAATATTCTCAATTCACAAAGCTCCTGAATTCAGTAAAGATGAAGTAAAACCTGCTTATGTGAGACAGGGACAATGTTATGAGTCCAACTTCCCAGTTATCTCCTAAATATATCATAGTCTTTTTCTAAGAAATTTTGGACCCTTCTAGAGAATATAGTAAAGTGAATATAGGTGAGTTTTATCTCATTTCCTTGCACAGTCTACTTATGCCGGTGCATTTATGGATAATTGTCCAAAGACAGGACCAAAAAGGAGGGAAACAAAGTTGCTTAGAAAGTCTATCATCTACTGAAGAGTTAAGTGTTAGAAATAAGATGTTTAAGGAGAGCATAGGAATGACATTCCTATAAATTTTTGTCATTTCTAGTCATAGTATATATTTCATATTTTTGGAAAAATGATGTAAAATATGCTGTAAATTATTATGTAACAATTTATTCTCTCTTTTTAAACATATCTTATTCATATATTCCCCTGGGCATTCCCAGTACAAACTGTTGTTGTGGAACGGTTTACAAATATGTCATATTGCCATTATCTCAAGACTGGATCCATCTTCTTCTGAAATAGACTTAAAATGTCATGCAGATAAAGAAAATCCAACTAAAGAGTATAGAATAATGCAGAAACAATTCTCTCTTTTTTTTGACTAAATGAAAATTACTTGTGTTTCTACTAGCATTTGGATGCTCTGCATTTTAACTAAAATACCTTTTAGTATAGTATGATGTTCTTATTTGAAACATGCAATTTATTCTAGGGAAAATGCAGATCAGGCCACACTGAATGCACTTTGTTAGACATAGTGAACCAAGGTAAATAGTGTACAATGCAAATAAATTGAAATTGACTAGAGGTTATTGCACATATGATGACAAAGTTGTTAACAATGAGGCTAACATTTCTTATTGTAGGGAAAATGGTTTACCTCTCCAGGATGAAGAAAAGTCATAACTGGATTAAAAATCCAAGAAAAGCACAGGTATGGCTATAAAAGACTAGATAATTTCAGCAATAAACTAGTGATACCTAAGAAACCACTTAGAAACATAGTGGCTTAATATAACAACCATATAATTTTTTCACAATTGTTTTGTTCAGCTGGACACTGTGCTTGTTTCCCTTACATGGCTATAGTCATCTATGCTCAGCTGGAGCTGGAAGAGCAAACCTGACTTCATTCACATGTAGGTGGTAGCTTTCAGGTGGGCCTTGTGTCTGCAGCTGGTTGGTAGTAGCATTCATGTGTTGCAGCACTCCAAGAAGATAAGCCCCAAGTTTCAAATGCTCTTCAAACTTCTGTTGATGTCATGCTTTCTGGTGTACCAATGGCCACAGCCAGTCACCTGGCCAAGTTCAGGGTCAGTGTGTGGGGGGGTAGGACCACACAAGGGTATAGATAGAGGAAGGATTCTTTGGAGGCTTTTATTGCAATATTCGAACACAATATTTTATCCATGCATATATGTGTAATTTATTCCTACTGCCTAGGTATTACATGCAAGGACATAATGTATAAGTCATAGAGTTCAGAACAAAATGAAAATTCTCTCCTTTTATCTTCAGCCCCTTCAGAAGAAGAATTAATTACTTCTTTTTCTCCCAGCCTGCAAATCTGTTGGCCACCTGTATTAGTCTGATAAAAAGTTGCCAATGCAAAGTACCAGAAAGCTCTTGGCTTTTATAATGGGGATTTATTTGGGGGTAAAAGCTTACAGTTCCAAGACCAAATCAAGGCATCAGCAGAGATGCTTTCTCATTAGTCAGCTACTGTTGATCAGGTGTGTTGCCACATGGTGAAGCAAGATGGCCGCCCATCTCTGCAAGGTTTCTGACTTCCTCTCTGGGCTTTCTCTCTCAGGCTTAGCTGCTCTGCTTTCTTCCAGATTTCATCTTCAGGCTGGCATAGGGCTTTTCACTCAGGGCTTTCTCTCTCTCTTGGCATAGGGCTTGTTTCTTTACGGGCCTTCTTTATCAGTCTTGGTGGTTCTGTGCCCTTCTCAATCTCAGCAGTAAACTATCAGGTAAAATAGCTCATCTCTCCACAGGACTTCAAGTGTTTGAACCTTTTCCTCTCTGTCCCATGGCAGTGTGAGTGTCAGTTTACAGCAGACCCAGCAAGGGGGCAGTGACAGCCTGAGTCATGCCCACTGACTTAGTCAAATTAAAAGCCCTAATCAAAGGTAATCTAATCAAAGTCACCTCAGCTGAATTTAATCGAATCATATGTACTCAGAGGAATAGATTAGTGTACAAACATAATCTTTCTCTTTTGAGGACTTGTAAAATAATTTCAAACTGCCACACCACTGACGTCTTACTTCTTACAGAAAGAAATGAAGACCCTTAAACCACTACATCAACGAATGTTTGAGAAGGCTTGTAAGAACACAAGATCTCAAAAGCATGGTCTTTTAGAGAAATAAAGAATCATTGACTCATAATATAGTCATCAAATTCTGTTCCCTCATTTGAACATAGCAAGTGATGCTGCAGTAGACCAAACCTCACAAAGCAGTTCAGGATAGTGAGAAGAACAGGAACATTGGAGTCAGCTAGAGAAAGGTTCAAACTGAATTTAATCTTTGAGCATCAATTTGCTTTCTTGTAAATTGAGAATAGTATCATCTATGTCATATGATCTTTGAAAAGATCTAATTCAATTTTCATGGTTCAGAGTCATTCTTATTTTGACAAGTTTATTCTGTGATCACTGCTCTCACAACAGGACTTTTCCAGTTAAAGCACAATTGAAAAATCTAACCCCAGCAATGCTACAGGCAGAAAATAGAAAAATGGCTAAACACCAATGCTAACACTGGCTCACTCACTGTCCAGCCTTGAGAAAATTAACCTTTGTCTCATCAACATTTTTTCCTCTTGTATGAAATAAAGGGTGAAAGAAGGGCTAGGGCATGAAGAAATCTGTGTTGGGCTATAGCTGAATCATACTAAGGAAGTGCATTCATGACTTTATTCATTGGCACTAGGAAGGGAAGGCCCTGGGGTAACACTTTTTAAGATTTTAAAATTCACTGACATGTTTGCCTTCTAAGCAAGCTTAGTGCTGCTACAGAAGTAGCTCAGGAATGCTATAAGCAGCTTTAGAAATGTGGAAATAAGCCTTGCTCCTTTTCTGCCAGAAGGGCTTTAGGGTATCATCCCCACTCTTTTGTGTACCTGGAGGTGAGAATTTTATTTGCCACTATAATATTTCTTTCCTCTCTTCCCTTCTCTTTTTTCCCCCTTTTTCCTCCTTTTTTTTTATTTCCTTCTTGCTTCCCTATTCCAAGTAAACCATTTATAATGAATGTCTATTGTTAGCAATGCTCAGTGGTGCCAAGCCTTATAAGTCATGAAATTTAAATTGCTCCTTTCCATCTTCTACCAGACATTTCTTGGCAAAGATGCTCAATTTCCATGGAATCAGGCCTCATCACTCAGCACGGAAGAATATGTTGTTGGCCCCACTTTGGAAGACTTTGGAAGAGGTTAGTTTGCCTTTTCCCATCTGCATCTTACTCATTCTTCCCCCTTGTCATACGCTTTCCTCCGGCACATGTCCTACCTTTCTAGCAAGGCCGACTTTGCTCACCACTCTCCTAGATGTATAAGTTCACCTCATTCACTAGGTCTAACAAAACCCACTTGAGCCCGTCTGAAATTTGACCTTACTTGGTAGATGTTTATTTTCTAGATTTCTCACTGACGTTTAAACCATCTCCTCCTCATCATATTTATACCGCTCCCAGATGCTCATCCTACATTCTTGATCTCAACTGACTGTTCTATCTAGGAGTCATGTTTGAAGCCATTTTTTTGTCATAACTTCTACAGCCACATTTTCTAAGTCCTGAAAATTATGTCTACGTAATATTTCACCTATTGCTTCCTATTTCTATTTCTAGTGCTTTTTCCCTAAAGCAGACAATCAAAACTTCTATGATTTTTGTAATTGCCGCCTAGCTTCCTTTCTTTCTCTTATTCTCCCTTTCAATCCATCCCAAGCTTGATTGCCAAACTCCTCTTTCTGAAGCTTAATTTTTATTTTATTTTTTTCACATTCCTTCATTTGCTTTCTGTTTCCTACAGCCAACAACTACCTCCCCCCAACATTCCAAAACCTTAAACCTGAAACTTTACCATCATCACCCATTATTTTTCCAGGGTTCTTGAAGGCTTATGTTTTCTCAAGTTACTTTTGTTCTGATGTCTCATCCCTTCACTGCAGTTGTTCTCTGTTCTTAAACCCAGGTTAGAAAAAGCAAACAGTCTCTTTTCCCTTATCCATCCTCCTCCCCAAAATGCCATTTATGTAAAGCATTAGATGTTACTTGCATTTGCTGAGGATTATTGAGTCAAAAGACAGGTAATATTCAGAATCAAAACATTTCAAATTTTACTAGGACTTTTATGCCTATGAAAGTCTCTGATGGACCCCAGACTTGTTGGACACTTTTGTTCCTGGTAGCCTAACTTCAATCTGTATTTCTGGGATTACATTACTTTTCTCTAAACCTCACTTTACTATTTCAAAAACCAGACTCCTCACTTTTTCTTCTGGGTATAAATTTATCCTTCCAAGATTGGTGTTCAGATGGTGCAATGGGCATGGCACACAAGAAGCCATTTCCCTTGGAATAGAAATCAAGATCCCTAGTCCCTCATGATCTAGTACCTTTCTACCTCCAACTCTTCTCATCAATCACCACCTTCCCACATATGTCCTTCCCTCAAGCATATTAAAATGGTAAAAATTTCATGAAAGTACCATTCTTTCCTGCTCCTGTGGCTATTTGCTTGCTTTTGCTTACTGTACCTTCAGCCTGTAACATGGCATATAATTTCCCCTCTTCCAGAGTGTACTCAAATCAGACATTATCTCATAGTGGAGTTTCCTGATCACTTATCTCTCCTCACTCTAGTTTACTGTCTCTCCTTTCTGTACTTGTGTTTTTTTTTTTTTTGCTGATGGGAGTCTTCAGTTTCTATTATAATGATAATAGCCAGCAGAGAGAATAAACAATCAAGAAATGTTTTTTAATTAATTTTACTAAGGTTTTTACTTATAAGATTGAGCTACCTTATGTCCCTTCAAGAATGGATCCCAAATATTTTTGAAAGAGAATTAAAACAAGTTTTATTCTATTTTATTTTGTATTTGAACTGAACATGAAGATTTATTCTCTCACATTTGATATAAGCTATCATATGTACCACTTATTTCTAACAAATTTTAAAAAATCATTTGACATCATTACATTGAATTAGTAGGTAAGCCAGTCATATTAGTAATTACTGAGATAATTACTAATGAGTTTAGAAGACATCATCTTAAGCTTAGCCTCTGCTTTTACTATGAAACAAAGAAGTATGAAAAGATATCTTATAAAATGTTGGTAATCAGGTTTTAGCAACATTTTGGAAGGGAAAAAGTGTGGTTTGCAAAGCAACAATTCACCAACTCAGTGTTTTTTGATACTTCAATAGCTTACCGTTGCAGCTTTTAATCTCCCTTCATTAAGCCATATTCTCTGCTCACTGTGGTAGCATTTAGTGCTTGGAACAATTGTTCCCTGACAGTTGTCTCAATGTGAGCTATTCAAAGATAGCTTCAGGATGTTCCCTCCAGAAGAGGAGCTTCGTTCTATCCTATGAGACAATATCCTTTCTGAAAAGATAAGCATCTCAGCAAGTATGACTTTCAAAATTACTCTCCCACTATGCTCCAATCCTAGAGATCTAAGTACATCTGTCCAATATACATTTGCATTTTCCTCTTGTTGAATTTGTTCTATGTGGCCCATCCAAATAGCCTCTTATCTAGTATTTGTAGCAAACAATCCAATACATCTTGTGAGTTTGGCTTCTCACATGCTTGCTTCTAGCCCTGTTGGCAGTAATGTGGTCCAGTCCTTATGAGCACAATGGCATCCAAAAATCTGCCACTTTTAAATTCTTCCTAACGTATCTGCACCCCAACCTCCTCATCTCACAACTTGAGCTTTTGACTTTTTCATTTTGAAGGACTGATTCTGCTCTTGTTGTTCTCTCTGCCCTCTTCTGAGCTGCTAAGGAACTGGACATGGGGCTCCAGAACTGGAAGTTCACAGATGAGGTTTCATTATCACTTCTTTGGCTAAAGTATGCACTGGTTGGAACTTTTGATTGGCATATGTAATGTAAAAGAAAATATTCAAATGAAAAAGAAGCAAAACAACCAGTAAATGTATGATAGATGCTCCCCCTCACTGATTGTTATTACAACATAAAATACCAGTACTGTATTGATTTTAATGAACAGATTGGCAAAAGTTGAGAAGATTGGTAGCCAATGCATTTAAGATGAGGAGAAATAAGCATTTGCAAACACTATTTTTTCACTTGTAATATAATACAATGTTTTAAGATGGTGTTTGGGCAACATATATCAAATCTTAAATTGGCACATCTATGCCACGGTAATTCCATGTGTAGGTAATTATTCCAACACTGGAGCTGCAGTGATGATTTTATTTGAACTATAAACCTTGTAAGTTATCACTAAAATTAAGGAAACATCAGGTTCTTTATTTCTTCCCTCTGTGATTGAAACAAAAGGAAATTTGTTTAGTAATAAACCAATCTGAGTTTTAATTTTCAAAAAAGAAGTGATTACTTTGAAATCATATGTTTATCTTAAATTACTGTTTTTTTTTTCTCTGAAATTGTCTAGTTAAAGCAGGTTGTACTTATCCCTAGAATACAATAAAACAGAGGAAGAGATTAAGGGGGAAAAATCTTAAGTTCATTTGTAGTAGACAGATTTAGTCATAATTAAAAAAAAAATTCCCTAACTGTTATTCAAATCCATTCTTTAATATCTAAAACTTTTAAAAATCATTATTTGGTGGAAAAAAGTCACTCTGCATTTGAATGGATAGTTTACAAAATTTGGAAAATCCAGAACTAGACTGAGTGTTCTCTAGAGATACAAGGCTAAACAATTGTGAAGTTCCATGTTTGAATAACTACTGAAAGACACTTAAGTATATATTCATTGTGACTGGTAATAAAAAAGCTGTGCTGGTTGGAAACCATCTATAAGGCTGCAAACTGATAACAAGATGGTGTGTAAATTGCTCATGTTTCAAAACAATAAATAGGGAACTGGTACTAAACAATACCACTAAAATTTTGCAAATGAACTCCACTACTTAGGTTATTGCCAATTGCCACTCCTGTGTCCTTGATTAACAGGTATTTGCTATGCCACCTGGACCATTAAAAAGGGTCAATACATTTTCAAGCTTAGGTGTTAATGTAATCAGTGAAAATGGAAATTTAATGATTCATAATTCCTAGTGAAAATATATGCAGAAAAGAATATGACAAACTTCCTAGTTAATATTCCTTTAAAAAAGCATATTTAAGTTAAATATATGCTTATGATACTAAAAAGCAAATGTGTCCTGAAGCTGTCAATTGCTTTAGAAAGTGCTGAGTGACAGCTTAAACTAGAACATATAACCCTCAGATTGACATTATTTCCTACAGCAATGAAGAACTTTTCCTCATGGGCTGTGCTGTGAATTTTAGTTGATACACCATCTCCAGATAACTAGCCTCAGAGAGTTACTATAAAGAAATCATAGGTGTTAAAACAGTGGGGTATATTATTTTGGAACACCAAGCTATATTCTCAGAAGAGCTCCTTAAACTCTTCAATGTTTATCTCTGGTACTGTCTGTCATGGAACAGATCAACATCACACTACAGAGGAATGCCATGCTGACATGGGTACCAGGAATTACCAAATCTGACATGTCCTTGGCTGAACTTGCTGTCGAAGAATTAAATGGAAACACATATATAAAGAGAGCTTCCAATGACCATTTAGGAAACCCTACACAAGCTTTTTTCCTAATGTTAATCATTGCTGAAGGCCCTGTGATGGTTCAGAATGAGTAGTATGAAAATGTATGAAAACATCTGGAAAATTACCCGAGGAACATTTCAACAGGCCAGAGATCAAGTAACCCGACTTCATTTAACATAAATTTTGATGTAAAACACGATGTGGATTTAATAGTAGATGCATATGTCAAACTCTACACAACTAAATCAGAGCTTCAAGTAATTCAAAAAACATTGGAAGTACTTAAGACAATGTTTTGAAGAAGGCTTTTAAAAAATGTATTTGATAATTGGAGAAAAATCTATTAAGTAGAGATAGGTCACTTAATCACTGAATGTCTTTTACTATAGACCTCTCAGGGAATCTGATTGCCATTAATAATACACCTGTTTAGACAGTGCTTACCCACCTTTTTTTAAGTCTTTTTTAATGTTTTTTTTTAAAGAAGCTTTAGATTACATAAATGTTACATAATAAATGTAAGGGATTTCCATATGCCCCACTTCCCCTTCTCCCACAATTTCCCATATCAGCAACATCCCTCAGTGTGGTACATTTGTTAAAATTGATGAACACATATTGGAGCATTGCTATTATCCATGGACTACGGTTTACATTATAGTTGACACTCTGTCCTGCACAGTTATATAGGTTATGACAAAATATACAGCAGTGGCCTGTATCTGCCACTGCAATGTCATACAGGACAATTCCAATGTACCAAAAATGCCCCCATATTATACTTATTCTTCACTCTTCCATCCCTCAGAACCTCTGGTGCCCACTGCCTTTATATCAGTAAGAGTTCTTTCATTGCTAGAATAATAATAGATAGATATTAGTAGAAAAATAATCAGTCTGTAGTAGAATAATAATAAGTCTACTTTAGTTCACTGTTTATTCCCCATATTTGAGGATTTGGGGATGGTGATGCCCACTCTGTAAACAGCCCCTTTTTGAACACTTATACTTTGAAGACCTAACCATTCTTCCAGAAGATATTTTAATACCATATTTTATTTCTGCTTTTTTTTTTCCTGCTAGCAGCCCTCTGAATGTGTTTTAGATAAGCCATTTGGGATGCAACATTTACTAGCATCATAGATTTAATTTTCAAGAAGTTATCAGTTCTTTGAAGAAATAACTTTTGAAGAGAATACGTTTTATAAAATTTTACAGTAAAATTCATGATTGACCTTTGCCTATTAAGAATTTTAACTTTGATGTTAAAAAGCTGCAATGGATAATTAAGAAAGTTACCATAGAATGAAAGAAACTGGTCTCACCAAAGAATGATTTCAGTGTAGATTTTGTTTTTCTCAAACAAATGTAAATGAACAAGTTATAATTAAAGTTTCAGTGGAAGGGCCAGTCATGTTGCTCCTCACCCAGTTGTTGGGCCCACACTTTCACTGCCTCATGAGCTGTTTTTCAGGTATCTATTGCACACTTATTTTTCAGGGTCAAAAGAAATTTGGAAGGTTTGGAGACAGAAAAATTATTTATCCACTCACTTCTTTTTCCATGACTATAGCTACTGTCTCATCTTGATTTATAAGAAAATATGATAAACTAACAAAATTATGTATTTTGTGGTTTATCTAGAAATAGTACTGAAAATATTATTTACTTTTGGTGAGAAAATTCAATTTGTACAGTTTATTTCATTTTAAATAAAATGTGATTTTTTTTTAAGGTGGCAGAAACTTCAGGAAGTCTTGTTGCAGTTTAGAATGTGAGATTATTAGCTACAGGAAAAATGATCCTGCCAACACCTAATGAATGTGTTACCCTCCAATTAACTTTTCATGTCCATATAAAAACATATTTCACTCGAAGAGTAGGTCTCCATGGCTTTGTATTCTGTTGATTTATGAAATGAGTAAATTGCTGCATGTATCTGACTGATGGAATTGCATTGATTTGGCAAACCTTGTATGCTGTGTGGTTTCAGAAGCTGCCATTCTGGACATTGTATACAGTTAGGAAAAGACTCCAAAATAAGAAAATTAAAAAAAACTATAAGACCTGAATGATCCCTCTGCTTGTATACTGAGAAATCTCCAAAGGCACCTTTGTAGTAATGAAATCACCATCTTTCATTATATAAATCCTTTCATTTCAGGAGCTCACACTGGTTCAGAAATGCCATCCCACTGATCCTCACCATTGCTCTTGAAGACATTGCAGAGGCCTATTAAAATGTTAAGTGGATCTGATCCCAATGAATGATAATCAGAGTTTACTTGAGAGGAAAAGAAAATGCTTTGGCAGAGAGGAATTAATTTGTATTATTTCCCAAGGTTGTAACATTTAACTAGAGAATTGGACCCTTGCACATGGTTACTATAATAGCTCATGTCCTAATTATCTGATTAAATCAGCAGCTGAGAGAGGCCAGACACTTAATCCATGAGTTCCTCCTGGGAACTCAATTTCCCGTTGAACAGAAAACTGACCTAAATTCTCCTAGTTGTTCTCTCTTTCTCCTCTCTGATGTATTTGCTACCAACAGGTGCGGTCACCCCTCGGGCTGAAGTGTGGTTTGCTGGCCTGGCAGGGGAGCAGCCGCAGCAGGCCAAGCCGCTGCCCCCATAATAGGGTGGCTGGTCGGACTCACCGCCACCCCGGAAGGGAGCTCGGCATGGGCGCAGAGTGCCCTCGGGTCTCCCCTTCTCGGCAGCCATGCTTCCGCGGCCGCCCCTCCTCCCGGATGGCGCCACACGATGCCTGTGGGGCGGCACCCTTCTTCTTCTTTCTCCCTGCGCAGGCGCAGGGCGGAAAATTCCAGTCTGCCCTTTTCCCCTCCCCCGACAGCAGCAACAGCCAGGCGTGGGTGGAAAAATCCAGTCTGCCCTTTTCCCTCCTCCGGACAGCAGCAACAGCCAGGCGTGGGCGGGAAACTCAAGTCTGCCCTCCACCCCAGCAACAGCAGCCACCAATCCCTAAACCCTGCCCCTTCCCCCAGCAACAGCGACAGCCAATCCCTAACCACCACCCCTCCCCCGTCCAGTACCGCCCACTGACCTTTCGCTGGCAACCAATCAGAACAGGGCGTGGCTTCGACCAATCAGCCTTCCCCAGCCCCTATAAAACTGTTGCCTCTCCCTCAATAAAGTGGACTTGCGTGTTTACCTTGTCTCTGCGGTAGTTCTTCTGCCGTGCGCCCTCCAGTCCTGAGAGCCCCCGACAAGGGCCTGGCCTCCCTTGTCCCCAGTTCGTCGCCTGCTTCTCGGGGCGACCCCTTCGTCGCCGGCTTCGCCGGGCAACCCTGTCAGCCGAACCGCGCAACCCCTGTGAGACCGACCCCTCGTCTGCTGCCGGACCGACCCCTCGTCCCAAGCGGGACCGATCCCTTGTCCCAAGTGGGACCGACCCCTCATCCTGAGCTGGACCGACCCCTCGTCCGCAGCCAGACCCCACCTCTACCGACCGAGCAAACCATCGCAAACAGGTATAAATATGTTTAAATACACATGGCACATAGATGTAAATAAAGGCTGTATGCAAAACTCATCTATCAGTAGGGCTATTAAATTAATCAAGGTCCCCATTATCCCCCTACCCGCCTAACCCCACTTCTCCACCCTTAACAACAACCTCCTCCATCATCATGAGACATTCATTACATTCGGTGAATACATCTCTGAGCACCACTGTACCTCATGGTCAATGGTCCACACCATAGCCCACACTCTCCCACATTCCACCCAGTGGGCCATGGGAAGACATACAATGTCAGGTAATTGTCCCTGCAGCACCACCCAGGACAACTTCAAGTCCCAAAAATGCCCCCACATCTCATTTCTTCCTCCCACTCCCTACCCCCAGCAGCCACCATGGCCACTTTCTCCACACCAATGCCACATTTTCTTTGATTAGTAATCACAATAGTTCATAAATAGAGTATCTGTAAGTCCACTCTAATCCATTCTCTATTCCTCCATCCTTTGGACCCTAGAATGGCCGTGTCCACTCCACATCTATATCAAGAGGGGGCTTAGATTCCACATGGATGCTGGATGCAATTCTCCTGCTTTCAGTTGTAAACACTCTTGGGTCCCTGGTGTGGTGGTTGACTTTCTTCACCTCAATGTTAGCTGAGTGGGGTAAATTCAATAAACCAGAGCATAGGAGTTGCAAGTCTGTTGAGGCTCAGGGCCTGGTTATTACATGGTCAGTCCAGAGATTTAGGTCCCCTGGGTATACATTAAATCCCAGCATGAACTACAGTTCTGGTAAAAATAACAGGAGAGACTTGTGGACAAAGATCACATCTGAGTCCAGCTCCATCACAGAAACACAAACTCCAAAGTAGGGCCAACTGACATAGCACTGAACTCCATCTGCCATGACCATAGAACCTGTGGGTCTCTGTAGCCCCCAGAAGAACCAATACCCAAGGTTGCATCTACTTTTATCTGTCTCTGGGACTCTGCTCAGGTGTGCATAAGGGCAATGCCTCTGGTAACCTCCCAGCTCTTTTTGGAGACTCATAGCCATATAAACTCATTTGTCCTTTCCATTTTCCCCTTTTATTCAGATCAAAAGGCATTTTTAACTCCTGGTATTATAGGTAGACAGAGATATTCTGCTGGTCCGAGTTGACCCTTTTATTCAAGGTCATTTTCTAGTTACATCATCAGCTGGTACTTGGTAGTAATCCCTCAACACCAGGGAGGCTCATCCCTGGGAATCCTGTCCCACACTGGGGGGAAGGCAACACATTTACAGGCTGAGTTTGGCTTCGAGACTGGCCACATTTGAGCAACACGGAGGCTCTCAGGAGGTAACTCTTAGGCACCCTGCAGCTCTAGGCCTTGTTCTTATCTCAGGTGCACAGGCTTACAAGAATAGTCATTAGTATCGAGGGCTCATTGTTGGACCTTTCTTCTTTTTGTTCTTTGCTGTTGCACTTGGGGGATTGTTGCTGTTCCTTTAGGGACCGCGATAGAGCTCCCCTGGCCAGGAACTCAGCACTCCCTCAGCTGTTATTTTTAATTGTAACCACTATGAAAATACCGAAACATTTTTATGTACCCTGGATATATGCCCTGGAGAACTCCCTGCCAACCATGTGTCCCCTGTCAATAACATCCCAAATCTTCATTTTTTTAGGGAGGAGGTCCCACTTAGCAAGAATCCCAACAACTCTTACTAGAACAGATTTTTTGGTTTGTTTTTGTTTTTGTTTTTTTATAAGTAGTCTATGGCTGGCTACTGGGTGGCTACATTGGTTATTGGAGATCAACAGAAAGGCTTCGGAGGTCTGTGCAGTCTGAGAATTTTGGGAATGTGCATGTAGAATTTTAGATGTGTATAAATATGTGCATTTTTCTTCTTCAGGATAGAGTGTTCACAACTTTCATCACATTCTCAGAGAGGCTGGTAAGTCTCACAGTTTAAGAGCCACTGATCTTGAGCTATCATTTAGCGAAGTTAGACAGCCAAGTTCTAAGGTCAAAATGTAAACCAAAAGTGAGTTAAGTAAAAATTACAATTTTGATTGGAGCTTCTCAAAAGACCATGGGAGACAATGTGAGAGAACTCCCAGTAATAAAAGTTGGAGCAATTTGAGCAACAAAAAATAAATTATAATATTGGACTATAACCCAAAGAATAAAACAAATGTGCATGAGTCTATACTAGTATAAACAAATGACTGAACATACAAATGGGGGAGAAGGGATAATTCTTTACCAAACAGACCAAAAGTAGAAATGCTGATAATCACCCATTCAGAAGGTGGAACTTAATTTCCTTTCCCTTAAGTGTAAACTGGACTTGGTGATTTCCTTCTAAAACCAGAGTATGGAAAGAGAAAAGAGTAACTTTGCATTGGAGAAACTGTTTGGTATCAAGTAATCAATAGTAACACCAATGATGTCATTGAGATATCAGGTACCCTTTCCTATGATGTGTTGGAAAAAGTACTTAACATTTATTTTATTTTTCCCCAAAACCCATAACCTCAGTCGAATCAGGGAAAACATCAAAGTCAAACTAAGAGACATAAATCAAAATATCTAATAGTAATCTTCAGAACTGTCAAGGACATCAAAAATAAAGAAGGACTGAAAAAAAAAAGTACCACAGACTGGAGGAAAATAAAGAGACATAAAAAAATGTTCTATTGTGGATAAAATCCTGGAACAGAAAAAGGACATTAGTGGGTAAACCAGTTCAAATAAAATCTGTAGTTCAGTTAGTCATATTGAATAGATGTTACTTTCTTCATTCTTACAAGGGTATCGTGGTCATGTATGAAATTATTATATCATTAGAGGAAGTGAGCTGAAGGGTATATGGGAACTCTCTGTATTATCTGTATTGCCTTCTCAATTTTTTTATAAACTAAAATTATTTCAAAAGAAAAAGTTAAACAAATACTACTTTTTATAAATTCTTTAATTTTCCATAAGAATATTATGCCTTTGTTAAATTAGTTCAACACAACCAATTTTTCTCCACCATTGGTAGAAATTGCTTTTTCTTTTGATGATCACCAGTTGAAGTGTTTCCATGCCTTTAGGAGCTGTTACACAGAGGGGAGAAATGTAATTTTAAACACTGAAATCACACCCAATTTGGCAAGATCCTCACACTATGTGAGGGATGCAAGCACTGAAACCTTTCAATGGAATACTAAATTAATGTCTCTTAAAATATTCTGTCCATATTCTATGATTTTTAAATGACAGTCATGATTGCTGGCATTGTTTGACTCTCCTCTAAACTTGTATCACTAAATCTGAGTATGTTAAATATAAGATGCAAATCTATTGTATTCTCTCTTACTACTTTTAAAAATATATCATAAAGTATATATTCAACTTTTCAATTATAGTCTAATCTCTCATTTTACAGAGATCTGAAACACAGAATCAAAATGATTTGTTTAAATATTGGCAACACTGGAACTCAAATGTAGAATTTGTTAACCCAAAATCTGGTAAACTTTTTCAGAGAACTTTCTACATTTTCTTCTGTTTCTTATATTTACCATATTTCTAATCCAGGAAGCAAACTTCCAGAACTTTCTGAATGGAAATAGAGATATCCAAGAATCAGTAATGCCTACTTTGTGGTGGAGATCCCTCTGATGATGCACTATCTTGCAAAAGCTGGAGAATTTTCTATTATTTATTTTAAAATTTTAACCTAATTTAAAATTTTTGAGTGTTTGTTAGCACTCAAATAAACACATATTAGGAATTAAAAATTATTAGCAAAATTTCCCATTGCAATCTTTTTCTTCCCTGATTTCTTGTTTCTTCCTTCATCCCATTAGCTTCTAAATCCATGAAAAATGTTCTTATACCTCCCCTTAACTGTTAAACTTCCAGATTTGTATCCTCACTTATACAATCCCTTACAGGTATAAACAAATGGAAAATGGTTTTCTTCATTACTAGTTTTACACAAATGGATCACACTCTTGTACATTTTGCTCTTTTCACTCAAAGGTACCTTACTGAAATACTTCCAAATCATCTAGTTTATTTTATTTTTAATGTAAAATAATATTCCATGGTGTGGCTGTATCACAATTTATTCAGACATTTCCCTATTAACAGACATTTTACTTCCAAAATTGGCCCTATGAAAAATATATTATAAGCTTATATTCCTAGGTGCCAGTACCCTGATTTCTATTGAATAGTTTCCCAGGAGTTGACTGGTTGCAGAAGGATATGTGTACTTATAGTTTTAAAAAATGTTCCTTGGGAAACAATAGATAAGAATGAACTTTGCCTACCAAATAGAGAATTTCGAGGCATTTTTATTTGGAAACTTAGAATTCAAATGTCACATTTCTATAAATTAAATTGGACACTATTCTTTGTTGAAAGTGCATGGTAATAAAATAAAAAATGCTTGTTTTTTGTTTATATTTTGTTTTTCATTTCCTCAAACTTTCTGGTAACTACATTGAGTAATGGAACTGATACCAAAAGAAAAGTATTTGATAATGCAGATACCACTTATTAATAGGGACACTTTGCTTTTGTGCTAGAACTTATGAGAAGCAGAGAAAATTAATAATTATCTTGGGTTTGACTAAGGACAGAAGTTTCAACTATTTCCCAGGAAATTAATCCTCATATTCATCATTGCAATATCCTGGCCAAACCAAAGAATAAAAGTCACTCATTCAATCACTTGGCAATGAGTAAATAAGAAATAGTAACATTTTGAAATAACCTTGGAAGGCTAAGAGTAATTCAAATATTTCCACTTTTTGATATTTGTGGTAGAAATATGATAAATATCTGATAAACTTACACAAATTCAAGCATGTGCTTAGAAATCCTTTTTTTCTTTTATTGCATGTTTTAGTCAGCCAAAGGGGTGCTGATACAAAGTACCAAAAATCTGCTGGCTTTTATTTGGGGTAGAAGCTTACAGTCACAAGTCCATAAAGAGTCAGTTATTTCCCTCACCAAAGTCTGTTGTCACGTGTTGGAGCAAGATGGCTGCTGACATCAGCAAGGGTTCAGGCTTCCTCTTCCCACAAAGGCTCTGTGGTCCCAGTTCCTTCCATTCTCAGCTGTAGGTTAAGATAAGGCTTGTCTCTCTCCTGGGGCTTGTTTCTTTCCAGGCTCAGCTGCTCTGCTCACTCTACAAGGCCAGCTGTAAACTATCAGGTGAATGGCTTGTTACTCTTTGCTGGGCCCCTGCCTTGTCTAATGGAGCCTTCTCTCTTTCCTCATGTATCTGCTTCTCTGTGTATTTACTTCCTGGGGCTTCAGCATCAAAAACTCCAACTCTCTTCTCTGCTGTGTTGTTTTCTCCCCAAGGGTGGCAGGGACTCAATGTCCTACTGTCCATAATTTAATCAAGTAAAAGTGAAACCTCTGAACTTAATAAAACCAAAGGCAAACATGCCCAGAGGAAGAAACCAGTTTATAAACATGATACAATATCTATTTCTGGAATTCATAAACAATGCCAAATTGTTACACACATTATTTTCTTATACATCACCATGAGATTGTCCATGAATTCTCAGGCAGAAAATCCTCTTTCCTATTGATATACTACCATCATTTTCTGTCTTCTGTTATCCACATTTTCATGTTTTGCTATTTTATCATTGTATTGCAAATTATTTGATTAAGGACCATTTTTAAAAATGTTGCTAGAGGCTTAATTCTTTAAGGGCCAGTACTATCATTTCTATTGGATACATTTGTGGCAGAATGGTATTCAAATTTTTAAAATGTATTGCCATGTTGCTTGACATAAAAGTTTTAGTAACATGAATATCTTGGAAAACAGGCTGCTAACACCAAAAGCATGATTCTCAAAAGAAAAATAAATTTGACTTCTTCAAAATTAAATACTTTCGTGCTGCATATATTGCATAAAAACTAATATCCATAATATATAAAGAAATTTTACAATACAATACCAAAAAGACAAACAACCATATTTAAAAATGGACAAAGGACTTGAATAGACATTGTCCAAAGATCTACAAATGACCGACAAACATATGAAAAGATGCACTGAAATAGCAAATTTACCATACAGTATTTGAGTGCAATATAACATAATTAGCCAATAAGGAAATGAAACTTAAAATCATGATATATCACTTCACACCCACAACAATTGCTATTCAAAAAAAACAAGCAAAAAATAGCTTATAACGTGTTGGAGAGGATGCAGAGAAATTGGAACTCTAGTGCATTGCTGATGGGAATGTAAAATGATATGGCCATTGTGGAAAATAATATGGGATATTTTCAGAAAGTTAAATATGGAATTAACATATGACCCACCAGTTCTATTTCTGGGTATATACTCAAAGAAAGTCAAAATAGAGTGTTGAACAGATACTTGCTTATACACATACACCAATGTTCATAGCAGCATTATTCACAATAATCAAAAGTTAGAAACAACCCAAGTGTCCATCAACAAATAAAGACATAAACAAAATGTAGTACATACAAACAATAGAATATTATTCAGCCATAAGAAAGAATGAAGTTCTGAGGTATGTTATAATGTGGAAAAAAACTTGAAAACATTGTGCTCAGTGAAGTAAGCAAGACACGTGAGTACAAACACTGTATGATGTCACTTATAAGACATGTCTGGAAATGGCAACTTTGCAGACAGAAAGTAGATTAAATTTTCCAGGGAATGGGAGGATGAGGAAAGGGGGACTGTATGTCTGATGGTATAGAGTGTTTGTAAAGAAAGTTTTTAAAAGAAATTTGGGAAGGCTGTTGTGCATTAATTTATTACAGCATGCAAATATTAAGTTATTAATTACATAATGATATATTGGAGAGCATATAGAGGTTCTAAAGAGGAAGGGATCAAATTGTAGGAAACATCAAGGAAGAAGTGATGTGACTTAGTGTTTCCATCTGGATTGATAGATGGAGAGTACAGCAGGACACTCCATCTTGATTAAAAGCTAGACATGGGCTTTCATTCAGTCAATGAATGCTTTTAAGTCGTCTTGCTACATGCTACCTTGTCAATATTTGCAGGGAAATTTTCATAGTATTTGTGGTATATATCTTAGATAGCAAGATGGCACAAAGGATCCAAAATTTTATTAAGATTCATAAGGATCAGAAATCATACTTAGTATTAAACGTTATTAGTAACTTCAAGGGTACAAATGTTATAACATGGTACAGGGAAATCCAGAAGAAATCTAAAACTTCCAATATTGTTACCTGGATCCTTTCTTGCTATATTATACTCTCTTTGCTCAGATTTAGCAATAAAGGTCTCTAACGATGCATGTGAGGTGTCATTAACAAAAGGGGGTATATTTGTCATTAAATAGCTCTACAAAAATCACAAGGTTATGTGGCATTTTCCAGTGAGCCAAGCCACATAATTTTACGCATTGAGTTATTTAAAATAATCCAGATAAGGAAAGTACATCATACTAAAACTTTGTGATAGATAAGGCCTCTCCCTCTTTTAAATAACAATCTGTTTGCCAGGTGGCCTGTTTGTTATTAGCCTGTTTCCAAGGTAATATTATTGAAATATGTTTTACCTTTCTTGGGCAACATTGTAGTAGGAGAAAATAGTTTACAGGCCTCTTACCATTCAATTCAGTCTTATCTTAGTTGATGTATCCATGCCAAATATTATTCAGATATCCCTTCATAATTTATCTTGCAACACTTTCTTCAAGTTTTCATATAAAAAAAATTAATGACAAGTCTACTAACATCTCCAAGGATTTGAACAACTTAATGGAGAATAGCAATTCTTTCTACAAAAAGCATGTTAATTGTGACAATAACCCTTCTTTGATTTCATCATACCACTTAAATTTCTTGTTTAGCTTTTATCATCCAATGTTATTTATACCTTTTCATATGTGATGTTGAAGGAATTTAATTGTGAGGGTAAATTATCTTAGGAAATATTCATTTCTATTTCTGATTCAACCAGTTTTCATAGTTGTTAAATTAATTGACATTAATCAAACTTCCCAGTATTTTTTCATCTGGGAGATCATCTATACAAGACTTATTTTCATTTAATTCTACCAGTGAACTTTAATAGATCTTGGAACTATAGCAGAGGGATTAAAATAATATTTGGTACCATCAATTAAAATTATAATACCATTCTCCATTTCTCCACAAAAGAAATAACCCTATCCAATAGATCACAAATTTCTAATGAATGGAGAGGTGATTAAGAGTCATTGTTCAGTAAATCATTATTCCATCTGGTTTGTGGTCATAACCATAGTCCAGACAACACTATTTTTACTGATAACACTATTTTTACAGATAATGATTCCTGGTAGTCATTATATAACACTGCCTCTGAGCAAGAAAACATTGAATCAGTGGGTCTGGGTGGCCCAAACTATTTAAATTCCAAAGAAAGGCCTGATTTTAGCACTGACCCTCTGCCAGCTCTTGGGAGATGACCACAGTGTCCTTGCATTATTCTGCCTGATAAGAATGGTTTTGTATGTCAGAGGCATTGGGTGAGCATGGTATCTATTAACAAGGTGATTTAAGGTGATGTATGTTTTTGTTCTGTCGGTCTGGATTCTGAGTCACTGAGGTCAGTCACACAGGCAACTGGATGCACATGTGACTGACCCCTAATATATACTCTCTGGACACCAAGGCTTAGGTGAGCACCTGGACTTTTCCCCATGTACCTTTTCCCTTTGTTAATTTTAATGTGTACCCTTTCACCCTAATAAAGCATAATCATGAGTAGAATAGATTTTCTGAGTCTTGTGAGTCCTTCAAGAAAATCATCAATTTTGAGAGTAGCCTTGGATATCCCTGACACAACCTCTTATAATGTGACATTCTATTCTCAGACTAGATTCCTCTTCATCTTTTGTACCCAGGCTGATATAAAACAATGATACAGATCAAACTCCTTAATGATGTGCTTCCATAATTTAGGCTTCTAATAATATTCCCATAAATATAACTCTCTTGTCTGGGCCCAGAGCACTCCCAGCCAGTAATGACTCAGATTCCATAGTGATTTGAATGCCCAGTAAAACTTACTGGTAATGTGATGAGTCCTCTCTCATTCTTACTGATGAGAAAAGTAAGTATTCCTTTAAAGCAATTATTTTGATTAGCCATTATACTAACACCTTTATTGTCAGCTAAACTAGTTTCCTTCCACAGACCGTCATCTGGAAGAGAATAGCTCTAAGTGTTACTATTTGGAATAGCAAAACTTTTCACTGAGATGAGCTTTCGAAATGTTTTTCATTCTGACTCAGGAGTACCCCCAAATCAGCCCTTAAAATGCCCTCAAAGAATCTGAAAAAGTATGGCCTGTGCAGACATATATTGCTGCCTTTAAAATTAACAAGGACCCAACACTATTGTTTCTTAATGGGACTTTCATTTGCTTGTAATCTACCCCTAAATATAGCTCCACAAGGCCTTAAACATAGCTCCACAAGGCCTTAATTCTTGAAAATATTCTTTGTGTGTCCCTGAAGGAGAATTATCTCTATGTCAGATCACAAACATCATACCCCAATCCTCCCTGCTTTATGCAATCTTGTTCCATTTCATATTTTTAATAGGAATTTCATCTAAACTCACTTTTTAAATAATTTTTATTTATTTTATTTTATTTTTTATTTCTTTATTTCCCCTTCCTCCCACCCCCCGTTGTCTTCTCTCTGTGTCCATTCGCTGTGTGTTCTTCTGTGACCACTTCTATCCTTATCAGCGGCATCAGAAATCTGTGTTTCTTTTTGTTGCATCATCTTTTGTCAGCTCTCCATGTGTGCAGAGAGATTCCTGGGCAGGCTGCACTTCCTTTCACGCTGGGCGGCTCTCCTTACGGGGTGCACTCCTTGCTCATGGGGATCCCCTATGTGGGGGACACCCCTGCGTGGCAGGACACTCCTTGCATGCACCAGCGCTGCGCATGGGCCAGCTCCACACGGGTCAAGGAGGCCCAGGGTTTGAACCGCTGACCTTCCATGTGGTAGACGGATGCCCTATCCATTAGGCCAAGTCTGCTTCCCTAAACTCACTTTTAATGTATTTAAATAAGCAAAATAAGACATACCATACAGGCCATCCTTTGGTTTCAAATTCCTGATATACCACTTAATAGCAAAGTGTCCTTGAGTTGATTATTTAATCTCCCCATGCTTCAACTTTCTCTACTGTAAAAGAAGGCAAAAGTTAGTGTTTGTCTCATGCAGTTATTTTGAAGACTAAATGATTTATTGGATGTAATGTAATAAAAATATTATCTAGCACATACCATGGGTTCAAAATATGGTATTAACAGTTTTGATAAATTATGATAACTTTAAAATAACTTTGGAGATGTGCTTATTGTCACAGTCATTCAGAAGAAACAAAGTAGAACATGAACCAAGGTTGTATAATTGGAAGAAAATGAAAATGTGCCTTGCCATTTATTATATGTCTTTCCTAGTGAGATTGAAAGGAAAACCGGAAACATTAATGACTCTCTAATTACTGACTTATTAGTGGTAGTCAGTGTAAATCCCAAGGTCAGGCAGAAATATTGTGGTTCTTAGCAATGACAAAAGCAGACTTTCAGCTTATGTTAAATTTTACAGTAATTCTATGAAGCATTACAAATGCCTCAGAAATAAAGATTGCATCATTTCTTTGAGTGATTACTATGGCCTCAGTGGTTTACAAAGGTTTATTGCAAAAAGACATTTTGGTTATAAATATGCTTTAAATTTAGGACTTTTAGAAGAAACAATAACAAAACGCTATTATACATTAAGGACTCTACTAATTTAGATTTTCTTTAAAATGCAAGGGTTAATGATTGTGATGGAAGTGACTGCTTGTTATCAGGAAAATTGCAGGTAAACCTAAAGCCAAGAGCAAGCAAGCATTTAGAGGAGAGGCTTTCTTTTCTTTCTGTGTTAGAACTGTGAAGAGAAGGAAAAAGAGCTGAAGGAAGTATTTAAGGAAGAAGGACCGACAATCTCCCCCAATCTCCACCCCAAGTGCAGCAAGGGAAAAGGATTTGGGAAGAACTTGATAGAATTAAAGTAATTTTCTAGTGAGGCTGGTTTTCCAAGTGGCAAAGGATTAAATCATCTGATAACCTTCTTTGTATTAACAAGTGAAATGTCTGGATTTGTCAAGTTTTTATAAATGTCTGGGCATGGACATGGCAGATATTATTTATTATTATATATGAATTTTAAAAGGAAATATTTGAAATTCAATATTGTCTTCTCGTTTAGCAAATCAAAGGTGACAAGGCAAGTCATGAATTCCTCCTATCTTTATTTGATCCTAGCATTTTTTCATACTATAAAATGATGAAAAGTAATAAGCAGTTGTTCAATAAATAAAGGTATGATTGTTAAGAGAGAACTTCAAATTCCCCATTGGATTATAGCTGAAGACCATGTTACCAAAATAGGTAAATGCTGTAGAGAAGAACCTCTTGAAAATATACTGACATTGTGTGAAGCCTTAATCAAGAATACAAAGGCAATATGACATACAATTTTAAAAAATATGATGCTTTACATAAAAAATCTTGATAATAGCTAACATTTACAAAGAGCTTTGACATGCCTTATTTCTTTTAGCTCTCACGTCAAATTTAAGATGTGATTACTATTGTCAAAATATTCCAAGGTTTTGAAAAGGAAATAGGCCTGACTTAGATGTTACTTATTGAATGGCAAAGAGTCAATAAAAAAGAAATGAAAATCAGTTTTATTTCAGAATCTATAGTTGTAAACACGGCAATAAACTGGTCTGAATCATGTCATTCACCATTTCCACCATTGTCCACATTCTTCTTTGCTATATATATATATGCATGTGATGATATCAACATCTTCAATTTATTAAATATGTGCTCCACCTATATAATCACATGCCATTGTCAAAGGAAGTTTATTATTGTTATTCTCATGTTAGAGGTGAGAACACTGAGGTCTAAAAAGATTTAGTCATTTCCTCAGGTTCGCAGAGTGAGTCAGTGGCAAAGACAGGGTTTGAACCCAAAGCTCATGTTCTTTAACCAGAAGTGGGAGAAAGTATAGAGAACATGGTGTAAGATAATTTGTTATTCATAGTCTAGGTGGACATGGGGCCATGGAATTTAGACGACAGAGCAGGATTAGAGTGCTATCTGGTGTCTGAGGGAAACACTGTCCAGAGAGGCATATGTCCCTGTTTAGATGTGAATGGGTTTGCAAATTGGGTTTCTGAGGAAGTACTTTAGGCAGTACCTTGACATTTAGTGGTGAATTTGTGAGATGAATGGGGTGTTCTAGCACCTGGACATAATAGTCATGAGAAACATGGTGCTTTGCAAATACATTCCTGATTTGCAAAACTGTACAAGCAAGAATGACCCTGAAGTAATCTGTACTTAAAACACTCTCAGAACACTCAATATTTGGCTGGTAGCTTAGGTCAAGATACTTCAATACAACCTAGAATGATGCTTGGTAAATATGTCCTTAAAAACCAAAAGAACACAAACAAATTATTTAAATGATAATTTACTACATGACTAGTAAATGTAAAAAATTAGGAAAGAACCATTTTTTATATTTTATCTTTTTAAATAATATCAAGTGCCATATAAGGTAAATGTTGTTATCTATATTTTACATCTGGGGCAATAAGACTTGGATATTGGTCATGGGACTTACCCAATGTCATACAACAAATAGTGGATGATTCCGTGTTTCAAATCCAGATTTGAATACATTCACAGACCATTGTAAATATAGTTTTTGATATAAGCTCCATGAGGTCAAGGCCCTTATATATCTTGCTTATCCCTGTATCCACAGCACATGGAGGGGATGGCATTCCAGGCCACTCAATAGGCTTATTGCATTAGCCAAAGGAGTTCTGATGCAAATATCAGAAATCTGCTGGGCATTATAAAGCGTATTTATTTGGGGTAGGTTCTTACAGTTAACAGACCATAAAGCATAAGTTACTTCCCTCACCAAAGATTTCCATGTGTTGGAGAAAGATGGCTGCTGGCATCTGTGAGGATTCAGGCTTCCTGTGTTCCTGTGGGCTCAGCTCATCTGTTTCTGCCACAAGGTCAGCTGTACACTATCAGGCTCTGTCCCTTTCCCTGGGGATCTAGCTTCAGCATCAAACTCCAACATCAAAGCTCCAACATCAGAAAACCCTCAACTCAGTTCTTTGCCATGCCTTGGGGTGGGAACTCAATGCCTTAATTATAACTCAATCATGCCCAGATACATACCAGATTACAAGCATAATCCAATATCTATTTTTGGAATTTATAACCATATCAAATGCTACACTTGTGTTAATTAATTGATTGCTGACATCCTGAAAGAAAGCAAGATCATTTCCCAAAAGTATGTCTTTACTTTCTTGGGTATCAATGTGGAAATGTTCATTACCCATAGTTTATTTCTTTGTATAGGTCATTTTTGCTGAACACTTTTAATTTCTGCATTTCATTTGATTATAAATTTCTTAAGAATAAGCTCTGAATTTCACATATTCATCTTCCTCAGAGTGTCCAAAGTAGAGTAGACTATTGGTAATATAATAAATGTGTGCATAATCAACTTTTGCTAGGTTCTGATACATGTCTATGGCTTCCTCTGAGCCTTCCTTTAACCCTGTAAAGTAGGCTCATCAGTACTCTCTCTTTAATCAGATGAGGAAATCAAATCACATATTTTATATCCTGCCTAATATCAGACAACCTTTATGCATATTTTTATCTGTGTAATGACTTTTTTCCCCTCAATTTAATGTCTTTTTTTGCTTTCTTCATCTTATAATTTCAAAAATTATTGTTTCCAAATTGATAGAACATGTTTCGTTGGCTACTTTCTGATAATAATCTTTATATCTATCAACCATCCATTGTAGGAAAAAGTTCCTTTTGCACCCTCTATCGTAGCACCCACCACACTATATTAAAATTGTCTATAATCACTATTAGAATGAGAGATTCATGAAAGGTGTCATGCTTTTGCAGAGTTCTTCACAATTTGGGAGAAACGCAAGATGTTTAATAAACATTTTCTCAAAGAACAAGTGCTTTCTTACTATTGTTGCTTTCACTACCTGTGACACTACATTATCTTACCTCCCAATTTCTAAAGAAATAGAAATGGGAGTACCCTGATAGCTAGAATTGTTTGTAGTGTTCAACTAAGAAACCTCTTAAGGAACGCTTAATAGAACAATGTATTTGTTATCTAATGCTGCATAAAAAATATTCCAAGATGTAAAAGCTTAAAACAATATTTATTATCTTATAGTTTTTTTGGGTCAGAAATCGGGTATGGCTTAGCTGTAATACTGGTTTAGGTTCAGTTTCAGATTGTAATTAAGGCGTCAGCCATCTTGCAGGCATTTTCAGGCTTGACTATGGGTCAGGCCACTCCAAGCTCACTCATGTGCCTGTTGTTAGATCTTAGATCCTTGCTGCCTGGTGACCAGACACATTGCTATGTGAGCCTCTCCATGAGTTAAAAGTAACTCTCAAATTATTAGCTTGCAATAATCAGAGCAAAGGTCGAGAGAAGAGGGAGAAAAAAGGAAAAAGAGAACAAGAAAGAGAGGTACAAGAATCAAGTCACAGTCTTTATGTAATCTAATCTTAGAAGTGACATCCATCATTTGTAACTTATGTTATTGGTAAGAAGAGTCACTAGGTCCAATCCACACTCAGTTAAAAAGATTACATAAAACAGGGCATGCGTACAAGGAGGTGGCATATTTGGGAATCATTTTAGAGAATGTTTCCCATAGAAAATGCTCAGTGACTTTTTATGCTTAATTCATGGATCTGTGAATGCTGACTTTTTATAGTTAACAGAACAATTACTGATTATCGCTTATATTAATTTTCTTTCTTAATACCCAGTGTTTACAGACATGTATTTTTGTCATTGCTTTTTTTTAAGAATAGACCCTGAATTTCTGTGTACTTAATGTATAGTTCATAAATAATAAATAGAAAGGATCAGACAGCTACTTACTTTTGATTGCTTTGATCATGACTTGTGTATTATTTTGGTTTATGTAGGGATATTATTTCTCCTTGTATTTTTGAAAATTAAGCTGGAACTATTATTACCCTGCCTATAGAGAACAACTAAAAAACTTCAAAGAAAGAGCAGCAATAATGTTTTTATATTCTTTTATTAAAGAGACCTAGATATTTGTGGAGCAGTTTCTCCCCGATTGCATCTATAAAGGCCAAGACTAATCTAATTCAATTTGACTCACTGGGCACTAACTGCATCAGTAAGAGTCATAAATTCCTGCAAGTTCTTAGAGCTGTAAGTGCTAGCATGGCTTTTTTGCACATTCTTGTTTCTGGGGGTAGGTGCAGGCATATTGTGATCCATACAGCTAAAAGACAAGTGAGATTCCATATTTCACCAAAGACTTACTTTTGTCTATTGACTTAAAATGAATTTTTGAAAATCATGAGGGAAAAACCAAAGTGATGTTCAGAAGCTTCTTGAATCTAGAATTGGGATGCCCTTTCCTTTCTCCTCTGTACCTCCCTTCCTTCCTGGGTCAGCTTCCCATAGTGGCTATTGTGAAATTATAATTTTTCCCACATAAACTCTGAATTGCACCACTTTCACGAAATTAGGAAATTAAGGTTAACAGTCAAATTTAGAGAGAAAAACAAAATGCTGAGTTATTTAAGTCATATGTAAAGTATTAGCTGATGCTTTCTAGTCTTTAATAAAAAGCAGAAAATTCAAAAGATTACTAAATATATAAATATATAATTAGCAGATTAGAGCAAAATTGTTAAATTTAATTTTAACTCTTGGTTTTCTGTTTTACCTTTCTCCATATATTTTAGTCATAAAGACCCCACTAAGTATCTACCTATGCAGAGGCAGACAAAATAACATTGCCTGCAATGAAATATGTTCAACGGCATCAAAATTTGATCAACAGGGATTCAACTTCATATTATAAAGTAACTTGGTATGATTACCTCTTACATAGAAGAAAATTAGAAAGGTTAGATAAAATATTATTTTTAGAAAAACTTTTAGTAGAATTGTAAAATTATTACAAATAGGTAGAAACTAGAAGAAAGTCAATTCTTCTATACAGGAATGACCTTGGGTGAGATTTAAATATCTGAGGCTTTTTGCCTGAGGGCAAGCTATTGAAAACTGTATTCTCACTGGCTGGACATATCAGCAGACAGTGTTCAGGACTGTCAGACCATCTGGAAAATCATGAGTTGTTAAAATCCTGGAAAGAAGGGAGCTACCGGAAGAGTAAAACCCAGGATCTGTATATAAATTCTTTCCCAAAGCTGAACTGAAATATACATGCATGGGAGATATTCCAGATAGTCTTGTAAAAATAGCAGCTAGAAGCTGAAAGACCTGAGCAAAATTTCAGATCCTGCTAGCTCAAGTTAGATAGACTTTAGAGTTTGATTTAAACCGAGTATCACTGAATAAAATGAGCACATCAGAGAAATTTACCTTAAACTAGACTCATCACAATGTATTAATTACAGCTTTTAGTTATGTTTTATGCTATTTTGTGGAGACTTGGTTCTGTTGTATTTCTTTGAAGATCATTAATGTTTTTATTTAATTTGGTTAGATTCAAACTGCTAACTCCATCTTGTCTGAGTTGAACTATACAGAAAATCTTTGTTTAGTTCTCTTGGTCAACTAAAAACTGTTTTGAGATTTTTTCCACTGTATGACTGTTTCAAGAATTGACCTGTCAATTAAGTAGAATTTATACACAGAAATTGGGTTCCTTTTCTTGAGCTCATTTTTTTCTGAATATTCCCTCATTTTCCCATAGTTCTTGCCTAGGCTCTGTTACCTTGTTCTTCATACCAGATGATGAGGAATTTTCTATAAGGTTTGTAGTCATCCTGTTTTACACAGTAGTTTCCCTTTGAGCTAAAACTATAAAATTGGAGAAATTACATTGTTACCCTATTCCAAGTTTATGAACTTAACACATTTCAAATTTTGACTCACTGCCAAAATCGGACTGCTTTTCCTGCCACCCATAGATTTGAGTATTTCATTCCATCAATAGTTAATTTTATTCATTTTATTGGGAGAGTTATCTATTAGGAACTTAGTCTACCATATTGGAAGCAGAAAGTCAATGTCTATGACTCTTAGGAACTGGCAAGGGAATGAAAACAGGAATAGAACTGTTTAAAAAATTGTTTTTATTCTGCCCCATCTTTTCTTGAGTCAGTTTTACCAGGCTCTTTTTTATTAAACAAAAGAGGAGATTTTTAAAAAGAGAAAAAAAATCTAATCTAACCCATCTTTCTTCAGTAATAGTTTGTTGATAGTGCCAAGGCCCTCCAAGTGAATCCACACCATTAGTCATATAAACTTGGGATTATTTTTATGAGGGAACAAAAAATACAGCATACCAAGGTGAAATGTGGGGAATCTCAGAGAGACTAACGAGGGCTTACTAGAGGATTTGGGCTTGTCTTAGGTGATTTTTGGATGAACTTAAGAAGCATGTTTCTATTATAGATTGGGTGTTTTCCAAAAACAAGGACTATTCTTTAATTAGGTATCTGTTTAATTTTTGTTCAGCAGATGGAAGGAAAAGAGTAGAGCTAAAGCTATAATTGATAAAGATGCAGCAGTCCCTCACGTTAGCACGTTAGTGGTGGACCTTTGGTAACTTTTGTGGTTTTGTCCTTATTTTTGATGGTGTTCAAGCATAATTACAGAGTGGTCTTAATTTTTTCTCCCTCCATTACAGTCAGAGAGTGATAATGCCTTTTGCTGATATTCTGTGAAATAATTCATGTTCAGTAGGAGACCACCAAGGCTGAGCTATTAGTGCCAGATTATCTCTAAGCTGACAGCAGTCAGGACTGCTTTTCCTTTTTTCTTGAATAGAATAATGAAACTCAAAAAGTGTGATAAAAATAGTAATATAGTTGAAGAAAAAAAGCCATTCCCTGTGAAGCTAAATTTATGAAGCAAAATATATTTGGTGGAATTGTTCAAATTAAGCCCTTTTTTCCCTTTATTTGCACAAAAAGACTCAGACCTCAGAAAAGATTTTTGATGTCACAATGCTTTGAAAAAGCAAGAATTAATCAATTAGGACTAGCAGAGGGGAACAGTGATTTTACACTATCAGCAAAGTTTTAGTAATGCTTTTCCAGCTGTCAACTTCACACTCTGCCATGCTGTCAATGAAATAGCTTTCCACCTCAGTATTATTATAGTAATTATATTTTCTACACATTATACATGTCCCAGTTTTAGCACACACTGGAATTCTTGCAAAACACAATAGGAAAGTGATTTATCTATGTATAATTTGCTTTAGATCTTTCTATTGCAGAGAAATATTAAGAGAATCCTCAGATATTACTCTACACAATTCAAGGTATCTTTCATAAATATAAATAAACATAGGGAATGAAGAAATTTTACTCTTTCCTTCTTTTCTTTCTTTTCTATCAAACTAAGGAAACAATTAGATTTCTTCAGGAGGTCATTCAAAATCAACTTAAAGATGATATCTGAGAAGGCCACCACTCCCATTTTACCCCAATCCCCTCCCACACACGTTAGGGTATTAAGAATGCATTTCTTAATTTTTTTTTTAGTTTCAAAAATCTCAATGCAACAAATACACTTGGAAAAATTATATGTATGAATAGAATTAAAATGAAAGAACATTTGTTTCTCATTAACAGAAAAAATTCTTGACAAACATTTAGACAATAATAGAATAATAATGCATATGATGCTTTGGGGCCATTTGATTTAAGCTCTCATTTTAGAGCTAAGAATTCAAGAGCAAGAATTTTTCCGGCTTCACATCAGCAAGTCTCAGATTGTAGATTTCCTTAAGATAACATTAATCTCACTTTCAATCTAAACATAATTTTAGAAAACTTGAAATATCCACATGAGAATTCATTGATTTTAGAAAGTGTGATTTCTGCTCTTCATTAAAGGACACATCCCAACTCAAGGCCCAGGAGCATAGGGATAAATACAAGATAGAATAAGGAAAACAAGAGTTGAGATGTCAATCAAGAGGAAAAGTAGTTGTTATATAAATACTACATTTGGGTGTTATTTACCTTTCAAAGACTCTCTAATTTTTCATTGCTTTTGGTACATGTGATAAAAACTATTAATCTTCAAATATTCCCTGCCAACTTAAAATGTTTATTTAATCTACTATTATGAATGGGGTTTTTTTTGTAAAATTATAAAGATATAGCAGTAAGCTATTTTTTCTTCAAAGGCTCTAAATCTTTCATAATGCTTTAAATGATTCTCTTCCAAATATATTAAATGAATGGGAGAATCCCCTTTCATCCCATTTGCCTGACTGAGGAAGGGGTATGTTTTCTCTGCATGAAAATAGTATCCACATAAGTTTCTATGGTTTTTTTAGGTACAGTATCCAGTATAAGCAAAAACTTATGAGACACACAAAGAAACACATGATGTAACTCAATGCAAGGCAACCTACAGATGGCCCAGATATTGAAATTAATAGACATATACTTTAAAATAAAACTTGTAAATGTGTTAATGATAGTAGATAAAAGTAAAATATTTAAAAATCATCAGGAAAATTGAATCTCTAAAGAAAAAACAGATTGATATTCTAGAACTAAAATTACCATATATTAAATGAAGAATTTATTGAATGGGCCTATCAACAAACTGAAACCAGAAGAAAGAATATTAAACTTGAGAAAGGTCATTAGACAATGTCCAAATAGAGCACACAGAGGAAGAAAAGCAGAGAAAGAATAGACAAAAATGTGGAAATATGTGGAATACTGACAAATGGACTAAGATATATAATCAGAGTCCCAAAATAGGAGGAGAAAGGTACTGGAATTATAATTGCCAGGAATTCCCCAATATTGATTTTAAAAAATCAGTCAACACCAAGAACTTGAGGGAAATCCAAGTGAAAAAAATAAATACAAGCACTCCTAAGTACAACATAGTCACAAACTTTAAAAAAAGGTAAAGGAAAATATTAAAATCACCCAGAGAGGGAAAGTGCTATATTGCAAACATTTTGAAACAATAAGAATGATGTGTTGCTTTCTCTACAGAAATGATAGAATCTAAAAGAATATGTAATGACATCTTAAAGAATCTCTAAGGACAATAAAACGTTAAAAAAATACAACTGAGGGAAAAATATTTTTTTCAGATCAGAAGAAACAAAGAATGTATCTGTAGTGTTCTCTCAATTCAATAAATAAAAGGAAATTCTTCAGGATGAAGGGAAAGGAATCTATGTGAATATAAAGATTGTAAGGAGAAATAATCATTTCAGAAAAATATTGTAAGGAGAAATAAACATTTTCAGAAAAATATGTGAGTAAATATAATATATTTAAAAATAAATGTTTATTACCTAATGACATTGCAATGACAGTTACAAGTCATTGTATATCTTGTAATAATTTGCAAAACTGTGCGAGAAAGAGTGTAAACTACAATGTAAACTATAATCCACGCTTAGTGAAAGTGGTCCAAGATGTGTTCCTCAATTGTGGCAAATACCACATTAATGAAGGATGTTGTTGATGTGGGAATGTGGGAGGGCTAAGGAGGGGGGCATAGAGGGATCCCCTATATTTTTTGTTTAACATTTGTGGGATCTAAGTTTCTTTTTAAAAATAAAATGAAAAAATTATTTTAAAAAAGTGTCTTATTGGCTGTTTAAACAACGAAAGGGATAATTTATTATAGAATTTATATAATATGTTGCATTAGGATACATAACTAAATTAGTATCGTGGAATTGATAAATTTCCAACAAAAATAATCGAGAAAAAAAAAGGAAGAAACTGTCAATTATCCATATTAACAATAAAGAGAATATATATATATATATTGAAAAGAGTAGATAATTTACAATTTAAAGACAATAAGTATAATCACCATGAAATGGACAAATTGTAAAACACAATTACTGAGTTTAAAAATGAAAATATAAAATCAGTTGAATAATTGAATCTACAAATCAACACCATCCCACAGAAACCTCCAGACACAGATGACTTCATTGATGAATTCCACCAAATAGTTTCAGTTTTACACAAAGTATTTTAGATAAAAAAAATGGAACCACTTCTCAAAACTGAGTTTTTGAGGTCAACATAATCCTAATACCACCTGACAAGGATATTAAAGAAAATTATTATCCTTTATTATTCATGGATATAAATGCACCAAGCCAAACAATATATATGAAAATCAAACCAACAACATATAAAAAAGATAACACATCATGAGCAAACAGTGTTTATCACAAAAATGAAAGGAAGCATTAACATTTGAAAATTAATGCTATTCACCATATTAGCAAAGGGAAAAACCTTGATAATTATCTCAATAGATCAAAGAAAAGCAGTAAATAAAATTTAACACTTGTTCATGATGAAAATTCTCAGCATACTAGGGAAAGAAAGGGATTCCTTGATCTGATAGAGGATATCCACAGAGAATTTAACTAGCACCATACCTAAAGGTAAATTATTAAACTCTTGTTCCCTTCTGTCAGAAAGAAGACAAAGATACCTATGATGACTACATCTATTCAATATTGTGTGGATGCACTAGTCAGTGCAATGCAGCAAGAAAAAGATAGGATAAATATTGAAAAGGAATATGTAAAAATGTTTTTATTCAAAGATGAAATGTTTTATTCATTCATTCATTCATTCATTCATTCATTCATTCATTTCTCTTCCCTTCCCCCACCCCACCCCGGTTGTCATGTTCTTTGTCCGTTTCTGTTGTTGTCAGCGGCATGGGAATCTGTGTTTCTTTTGGTTGCGTCATCTTGTTGTGTCAGTTCTCCGTGTGTGTGGCACCATTCCTGGGCAGGCTGCACTTTCTTTCATGCTAGGCAGCTCTCCTTACAGGGCGCACTCCTTGCGCGTGGGGCTCCCCTACGCGGGGGACACCCCTGCGTGGCACGGCACTCCTTGCACGCATCAGCACTGCGCATGGGCCAGCTGCACACGGGTCAAGGAGACCCAGGGTTTGAACGGTGGACCTCCCATGTGGTAGACGGATGCCCTAACCACTGGGCCAAGTCTGCCGCCCCTGTTTGTTTTATTTTAAAAATCCAAAGGAATCTACAATTACTATAATATATGAATTCAGGCAGCAAGTTTACTAAATACAAGGTATTATACAAATTTAGCAAAATGACTTTTTCTACTAAATACATCTAGAAAATGAAATGTAATATCAGATATAGCAGCATTAGAATTAATATCTAGAAATAAATTTTAAATATGCAAGATTGCTTCACTGATATACTTGAAAACCTTGTTTGAAAAAATTAAAGAATATCTAAATAAGCAGAGGGGAATATCTAAATAAATGTAGGGGAAGGTGAGGTTTGTGAATTGGTAGACTTTATATTGTTAACATAAAAATTCTCCCACTTTGATGTATTGATTTTACACAATCCTAACTAATATCACAATATGATTTTGGAGATATTGACAATCCAGTTCTACTAAGGATATTGAAATATAATCTTGATATAAAAGAACAAACATGGAGGACCTAAACTACTATATTTTGAGATTCACAAAAACCATAATTATTATATAGTGAAGTATTAGCATAAGTACAAACAAATGAATCAATGGAACAGAATAAAATGCAAAAGCAAACTTGGACATATGTGATTACTTTATTTTAAAAAAATTATGTTTACTTTTCAAATAAATTCTATTAATTACATAAAAGAAGTCTATTTACTAAAGGGTGCTGATTCAAATGACTGTCCATAAGAAAAGAACTCAATTCCTACCTAATACTATTCAAAAAAATTAATCCAAAATATAGCATAACTCTACATGTGAAAGCTTAAAATAATTAAGTTCCAGAAGAGACATTGGAGAATGTCTTTGTTCTTTTGTTTAAAGAAAGTTCTTAAACAGGACACAAAGTTAATAGTAATTTTTAAGCATTATGTACATCTATCTTAGACTACATCAACTTTTAAAACTTCTACACTCAAGAAAGTAAAAGGCAAGCCAACTGAGAGAAAACATTTTCAATACTTATATCTGACAAAATTTGTATATCCTTCACATAAGTATATCTCCTCTAATCAATAAGAAAAGACAAAATCTCAGTAAAATAATTGGCAATAGACTTGAACAGTTACTTCTAAAAGATAACGAAATGGCCATGAAGTATTATGAAAAATTGGAAAGCACCCATAGTAATTAGGGAAATGCAAACTAAAAGCACAAGGAAATACTGTTACACACCTCCCTGTATGATTAAATTTAAAGCCAGGTGCTGACAAAGATATGGAGCAATTGGAACTTTTAGACATTGCAGGTGGAAGTATAAAATGATGCAAATATTTCAAACAATGCTTTTCCAGGTTATAATGAAATTAAACTTAAATATTACCAGTTTTTTTAAAGCAATAGTACTACTAAGTAAATGCTCAAGATAATGAATTCATATTCTACACATTTATATTAATGTTGAAAACAACTTTATCCATAAATTGCCCAAAATGAAAACAACTCAAATGTCCATCCAGAAAAAATTGGATAAACAACATTTGCATATCCATAAACTAGAATACTACCCAGAGAGAAGTAAAACCTAATATTACACACAACATATTATATGTTAGTGAGGAAATGAATATTTGATAGTGCAGAAAAGTTTGAAAATGAAAAGAAAGAGAAATAATTCATGATTCCAGCACTTTGAGATGTTAATGTTTAAAAAGAGACAATATTTCTCACTCCATAAAGTTTCAAAATATTTAAGTATACAGTATACAAATGGCATTCATACCCACATATACACTAAAATATTAAAGTATTAAAATAACTTTACTCTTATATTAAATAATAGTTCATTTTTCCAGTTAAAAAAGAGAACACTTCTTTAGTGGCTACCTGATATTGAATTTTCTTCATCATTATAATAAAAAAATTAAATAGGAACACTTCATTCTATTTCTGATAAAGTTACTAAAACTATTTCACAGTTATTAGATTTTTTTCATTATTGTATATCTGATCACTGTCTTTTGTCCATTGAAAGGCAAAGAGTATTTTTTTTTATGAGAAAAAATCTCAAACACATACAGTATTTAGAGAATTCATAGCTAAATATTTTTAAAGGTGGTGTTTGATGTTAGACCATAAAATATAGAAAAGCACAACTTGTAAAAAGCAGGAAACTGGCCTTGACCTAATTCTTTTTTGAAAATACTCTTTAAGGCAATTGCACTTTTCTTACTCCTAAGTAAATTAGTAAAGTGGCAATCTGTTGAAATCTGTGTTCCTAATACAATTCTAAAACTAAATGTGCTCTCAGGTGTGCCCAGAGTAATTACAGATATTAAAGTATATATGGCACATTTCACTGCTCTGGATGATTTTTGATGGCTTAACTTGGCCTAAGTGAAAACATAATTAGTCTAAGGGTAAGAGAGAGCTCTAACCTTTGACTCTAAGAATAAAGAATTGTTGCTTTCCCATTCTTTATTCAAAGTGAAAATTAAATATTGTCTTTCTAAGAGTTATTTTATAGCCATTTTAGGAGTATTTATTTATTTTTTCAGTGGGATTAAAAGATGTGGGACTTATTTGTAGACCAATAATTTCAACATGTTAATACTTTTGAAATGATCAGGAGATATTTCAAGACCCTGAATATTTGAGTATTTGTTGTTTTCAGAAAAACAGTAATACCATCCTTGTTTAAACAGATGATCAAAAATTTGATATTACAATATATTTTCATTTAAACTTTTGGTTAAATTTAGTTGTTAACTAGGAACAGTTGATACTGAACAGGAACAGAATGTTAGGATTGATGGAAAATTTGTATCAGGAAATAAGCTGATTGTTAATATGAGCTGTTAAAGTATAATGTTCCATTCTGCTATAGCAGGGGTGGGTTCTTAACCTTTTTTGTTCCATGGACCCCTACAAGGAGATAGTGGACAAAGAGCTAGAACAGAGCCTACATATGCACTAAATCTTTGAAAAATAAGGTTACAAGTGTTGTCTTCTGAGGTCATGCTTTTTCCTTTGCCAAGAGCTATTGGTCTTGTCATTTGGAAAAATTAATGTATTCAGAAAACATTTATTTAGTGACTCATATAAGCCTAGTACTGGAAGCTTGTGCCCTGAAACTGTCAGAAATAACCTCTTGATGTATTTGGGTCAAGGCAAAGAGTACTTGGAAATGACCATTAAGGTACTGTAGCCCACTGTTTTCTAAATATGTGTGTCTTAACTTGGATTCCCCTACTCCATTCCAAACAGAACCTGAGTGGAAGTAGTTTATTTTGGCTGTTAGACAAACATCAGTAAAGGAGGAGAGAAGTGTGATAAGGAAGGAATATCAGCCTAAAGTCCATTATGGTGCCAGATCCCACTGAAGATGATTAGCACTTAATCCTTAGGGAAACTCTGCAAGCCAATGTCATACACACATACACACTTTCAGAGTGTGAGGGAGTCAGGTCACAGCAGCTGCCATCTCCTCTCAAAGGCTACTCCATGAAATGTTAATTCCCCAGCACTTCTGGGGGCAGACAAAGTATTAGGGATAGGCACAGAGAAGTAGGTGTTGGCTGTCTGAAGTTGGGCAAGCTTAAACTCAAATAGTAAGGGGAAGGGGACATGGGCAGGTCATCTCCAGGGTCTTCTACAGAGTTAAGGGAGGCCCCTTTGAAAAGAGTTTGGTTAAGGAAAGATAAGTAGGTTCCTTTACTCCATAATTTCTCTGCTCCTAGTATATGAATTAAAAATCTACATTGTGTAGCTCATTGTGTAGCAGATTTCCCAAATTGTTTGACAAAAAATCCCTTGATTCTTCAAACATTTTATAGGACTAGAGTTCCTTAGAACTGTGTTAAGATTCACCAGTATAATCCTATTTCCTATATTTTTTACATATGAGGAAAATAAGGTCTAGATTGGTAGTACTATATTAAAAAGAACTAAAATTGCAGAAATGTTAGTCCAAATGTAGGTTTTATATAAAAAAGGAAATTCCAAATGATTGCTTTGCTCATATTCCTGAGATCTCTAGCATATATAAATGTAATGCTCCCAACCAGCTGTGCAATTGACTTAATTGTGAAGGTGGGCAAATTCCAATATCCACAATAACCATTCCAGTAGATATAGTTCCACTCTGTGATAAAATTAAGTCTAAGAAACTTTCGTTGTTTTGTTTTGTTTTGTTTTCCCTCAGTAATAGCCAATCTGTAAAGTGGCAGAACAGGACTCAAAAAAAAATCCCACCTCTAAATTCCTTTATGCCATTCTCCTTTGTAGATGCACTACAAATTTCATACCCTTCAAACTTTAGCTTATTTTAATACAAAATATAGAATTATTGCATAGCATGTATTGCAAGAATTAATTGATCTGGTTCATTCATGAACTTGATACTTTTCTTGAGTTTACCATGTAATTTGGTTTCCACTATTGTCACAGTGCAACAAAATTTTGACCATTCTCATTACTTGTCTGTGGCTTTGTCAATCATCCACAGGACACACAGTTCAGCTATCAGTATAGTAGATTTCTATTCCTGAATAACAATTTGCCAGAAACTTAGTGGCTTAAAACAATATCCCTTTATTATCTCACCATTCTCACTAGTTCAGAAGTCTGGGCAATCTCTGCTGGGTTCTCTGCTCAGATTATCACATCCTCAATCAATATGTACACCAGTCAGGCTGAGCTCTTACATGGAGCTTCTAGGGAAGAAGATGCTTTCTAGCTCATTCAGGTTGTTAGCTGGACTCAGTTCCACAGAGTTGGAGGGCTAAGGTCCCTGCTTCCTTACTGACTGAAATGTGGGGGTCTCTCCTAGCTCCTTCTCACATAACTCTCTCCATCTTCAAAGCCAACAACAGCTCATTGAGTTCTTCTCAATCTTTAAATTTCTCTTGTTATCCCTTTTGTCACCTGTTATTGGAAGTTTTCTGCTTTTAAGAGCACAATGTGATTACATTGTTGCCATTCAGAAAATCCAAGATAATCTCATTTTAAACTCAACTGCACCATGGGAGTTATATCTCATCATATTCATGCGTTCTGAGGATTAAGATAAAACATTTTCCCGGGTCATTTTAAAAATTCTGCCAAACACACCAACTTCAATTTGAAGAAGGTATTTAAACACAAGAGGTTAAAAGTATGTTTAAGTAGCAATTAAATTTTTATGGAAGCAGCTGTAATATATTCAATACATGAAATTATTTTAATACAAGAAGCATATAATTTGCTGTTTTAACATTTAATGTTATATTTGACATCACATAATCTGCCTACCAGTACCAGAGTAAGTTAATATCCATTTTTAACAGGTTTGGAAAACAATTTTATGCATTGAAGTATCTAAAGTGAACACATTTATTTGAAATGCCTGGTAGCTTTGGACCCACATGATTTTCTTGATTTCTTGTTGCAGCATCCTTCTGAGGTGCTGCAACAGGTAGGTAAGGCCAGTAATTCTACAGCACAATTAATGAAACAGAGTCCTGAATTTTGTGAACTACAGAACATTGAAGGAACTGCCAGTGATCTATGTACTAAAGGGATAGTTTTCTCTATAAAGTGAAGAATTTTTTCTTAAGAAACTATGGCTTATTCTGAACCTAGAGTGAGACAATCTTTGCATGACTCAAAACCATTTTTTTAAAGTCTTTTCTTTTTTCTTTTTAAAGATTTATTTATTTTTATTTAGTTCTCTCTCCTTCCCTCCCTGCCCTGGTTGTCTGTTCTCTGTGTCTATTTGCTGCGTCGTCTTCTTTGTCCACTTCTGTTGTCAGCGGCATGGGAATCTGTGTTTCTTTTTTGCTGCGTCATCTTGTTGTTTCAGCTCTCCGTGTGTACGGCGCCATTCCTGGGCAGGCTGCACTTTCTTTCACACTGGGGGGCTCTCCTTATGGGGTGCACACCTTGCGCGTGGGGCTCCCCTACATGGGGGACACCCCTGCATGGATCAGCACTCCTTGCGCGCATCAGCACTGCGCATGGGCCAGCTCCACACAGGTCAAGGAGGCCCAGGGTTTGAACCACGGACCTCCCATGGCCCTAACCACTGGGCCAAGTCCGCTTGCCAAAACCATTTTTTAATTAGAGATGTTGTGAGTTTACAGAACAACTATGCATAAAAGACAGGATTCCAATATACCGCCCTATTATTAACACCTTGCATTGATATGGTACATTTGTCACAATTGATGAAAGCACATTTTTGTAATTATCACAATCATTTTAATTCCTCTTTAGAGAGAGATAATGACAACCTCACAAACTTGACTGTATTCTTCAGAATATAGTTATTTTAAATACTTTTGGATAAAAGATAAATGTTAGTAAATACATGGCCATTAACTTATGCTCATATTTGTAAGAGATAAGAGCATAGGTAGATGGTCAACCAAAATTTGATATCAAAAGGAATCAGATAACAATTTCAGCTCTTTCACTTATTAGTTCTAAGACTGTAAACTTTCCCATCCTTTTTTTCACCAAGAAAGGCATATATAATAAAAATATATGTTATCTTGGATAAGATCATTCACCTTGGATTATTAATGTATAACATGGGGATGGGAAAATAGTATCTCCTAATATTGTTGTGGAAAAAGTACTAGTGCAATCCTGATCACCTAACAAGATCATTAAGCTCTTTTCATTTTTTTCCCTATCTATCTATTTTATCATCTCATCTGGATATGCCTCCACAAATTCCAAAATTTCATTTTTCTCTTCTTCCATACATGAGTGGAAGTTCCATTTTCCACTGATTTGAGCATACATGAGGAGTTTATATTACCTGGAAGATATAGGCCGAATGAGATCAGCACAGCTAATTGTTGAAGTAGTTGATAACGAATAATGAAATTTGGTCCCTTTTAGGTTTTTAATAGTTTGTCAAACTAATAGACAAAGCATTAAAAGAATAGCTTTTCTTTCCTTTTATCTTATCTCTTTTCTTTTCTTTGTTTTCCTTCCTCTCTTGCCTCCCCTCCTTGGAAAAGGAGACAAGATGCAGAATTTTTCTCATTGTGAAATTGTTGGATTTGCTCAGGGTAAGACACTTTAAAACAAAAATATAAGGATATAATATATAAAGGGAAAAGTCAGAACTTGAGTTAATATTTCAACATATTTAGCAGTTTCTACTGATTTTTTCTTTGTGTTTACCAATTAAAAACAGCTGCCAAATAATCATTTTTTTCATGGAGCTACAAAAGCACAGAGGAATCTAGAGATAGACTCATCCCCCCTAAGCAAATGAATATCAGCAGTTAGCCTACAGGTAGTTGCAGAGGTAGGGCTTGCGTTCTGAATAATTGGCAGGCATTGTTTAAAAGGCAAATAACAGCTATCAATTTAATAATAGATTTTACAATTGGAGAAATTTATTTATAAGCCTTAGGACAAAGCAGTGAACAGTCATCAATGAGGAAGATTTAGAACAATTTCATTTCATAGATATGTATCTTTATTGCTGTGAGCCTCTTGGATCTCATTTTACACCTGGTTGAATTTCATCAAACACGTATTTTCATAGTTCAAAATGAATCAAACATTGGCAATAACATATGCTTCAATATAATAGACACAAGAATTCCTATGGATTTGTGACAGGGAGTATTCATTTTCATTTTTGGACTGCTTAAATTCTGATGAAAATGTTTTATTAAATTCTATATTCTAGTAATCATAAAATTTGTTGCCCTTCTTTCATGTAATACTTATTAATTGAGTAATGAGGCTTAGGGAATAGTATAGCACAGACAATAACCTTATTCTCATAAAGTTTACATTATCCTGGGGGAGATGGAAAATAAATAATATAAATAAATATAATTTATGAATATGGGTTAAATGGTAATAACTTCTAAGGAGAAAAAGATAAGGCATGGAAAAAAGATTGCATTGTAGAAATAGGAAAATCAACTTAAAGTGGTTGTTTTAGGAAGTCCTCAAGAAAGAAGTCCTAAATGGAGAGGAAATAATTCATGTGAAAGTTTGTTGGAAATCATGAGACAGAAGAAATAGCAAGTGCAAAGGCCCTGAGCCTAGACATTGTCTGGTGGTGGCAGGATGCCAGTGTAGAAAAATAGAATGAGCCTGAAGAAGAATAGAAGAGACTAGATTAGATAACTCTGGGATTGAGTTCAGCCAGAATATCAGGTCCAAAAGTTAAAACCTTGGGATATACCAAGACTTAGATTTAATTGATTGGAGGAGGAATGAGCAAGTGCACCAAGAAGGAATGTCCAGACAATAGAATGAAAATAAAGTTAGTTTAAAATCCTGAAAGCCTAGAAAAAAGGGAAAAATCAAAACAAGGAAAGCTATTTCAAGGAAGGGAATGGGATCATTTGCCATCATTTCTCAAATAGAAGGATTCCTTCATCCGGAATGGGACTTCAGTTGTGCATCTAAAATTTTACCAAAGTAAAATATATAATATAGAAAAGTCCAAATCTTATGATGTTTTCTCATGACAGGAACATCTGGATTATATAAAACAAATTTATGAGTATTATCTGTACTAATTCATTCCCATAAAATGGACTAGTAATAGTATGGGTGAAATATAATATGCAAATTCTTTAAACACAGTAAACATTTCTATCCCCATGCATTTTCAGATTTTCATTTATAGAATACCACAGGTCAGCATAAATCTTACAAAGAAATAAGAATAAACTCCCTACATTGAAAAAATAATACTCAAGTCTGCTTTTCACTTCTGGACTCATTGTTTTCCAGTAAATGAATAGTTCAACAATTCAGGCCACGTGAAATATCAATAACCTTTAGCTTACAACAGTTCATGAAGTCATTTGGCAGTAATTCTTATACACAGAGCTTCCTCTGCAGGACTTCTCCTCATTCATAAACGATGAGTTTCTATTTCCAGGCTTTAGATGAGTCACTTAACCTCTTTTTACCCTTTAAAGTTAGGAATAAATTGTTCCTTGGCCTATCTCACTGGAATGGTATGACTATTGGTGAGATAATGTCTATGAAATAAATTGAATGTCTCACACACACAAAAAAGCACCATTTGTTTTCAAAGTACCTTGCTGGATTCTCTGGCTAAGAGAAGCCCATTAACTTGAATTCTCTCAGTGACTTTATAAGGCTTGAGGATGAAGAAGTCATAAATTTTTGCCTGAAAAGAGGAAGCCACTGTTCTATGACTGCAAAAGATTTAAGTACTGAGGCTTACCTGTTTGGAATAAATATAACATGAATAATTATGGTTTTTATAATGGTTCCCTAGTTGCTTATGAAATTATCCAAAAGAGGCACAAGAAAACCATCAAAGGCAGATGACCTGAGTATTCTGACATGGGAATCCTGGCTTGTGTCACAGTCATCTTCCAGTTTGGCCCATGTTGTAAAACTGGCCATCATTCTAGTGTTTTGACTAATCTGAATTGTTTAAAGTTCTCCAAAAGTACAATGCTGTTAACTATACCTCTGGATTGGTATTTTATGACTTTTTAATTTTTTATAAATCTCCCCAGTATAATAATGAAGGGAAACTTAATTTTTAAAATAGGATGTAATTCATTCCATCTTTTAATTGCTGTATGAGCATATTGGATTATTTTATAAATCTATGATACATCATTGAATCTTAGTGATCTCATTTTTCCCTATATTTTGAAACATTTTAAAATTTTATACTGGGAATTATTTCTTCATTATTCATTGTTCCTCATAAATTAATTCCAACTATGCTAAAAAGCACACAAAAATAATAGAGAATGATGAAATCACTTAGAAGGTTGATATAGCAGTGACATAAATCATCAAATTTCAATTTATTTAATTTTCAAAGAATTATATCTTAAAAAAGATGTAAAGAATTCTACAGATAACTTATTCATAATCACTTGTTAACTTTCATTAAATACAGTTGAGAATTCAGAAATTTTTCAGTTGTGGCCACAATGGCAAAGTAAAAATTTGAAAGAGGAAGACACTGGCACTGAAAGATGAATCAGAAAATGAATGTAAACAGAGACAGATACTATCACCCTATTTTCATGAAGATGATGGTGACATTAATGGTATAAATGAAATCACACAAGATGAATGTTCAGATGATAATATCCTCAATGATTTCTTTCAGTCTCAAAATTTAATGAATGAACAATATTTTTCTAAGGACAAAAAGGAATGTAGTTTCTCATCCTGTTATGATTCACAGGAAGGTCTTTTTCATGCAAATTTTGAGGGAGAAACATTTTGTTTTACTGAAAAGATATGTGGCAGTATATTTTTTAAAATTTTCTGTAACGTTTGTCTGCCCAAATATACTTGCTTAAAGGGGTTTGCTATGCATAAATTCTTATTAAAATTTCTAATAATGTTGTGTTTTACTATCACTTTAATTTTCTGTAAATTATACTTAAAATGACAAATAAAAAGTAAAATTTTAAAAGATTGATAAATGGTAATGAATATCTTTCCTTGTGTACAGGGAATGTGATTTAAAATTTATTCTTGTTAATTAAAAACTCAAGGGAAACAGTGTGTTTATATTAGGATTATATTTAAAAATTAAATTTCCTTTATCAATTTTCTTAGTTTTCCAGGGTCACTTTAACAAAAATCACAAACTGGTTTAAGCAACAGGAATTTATCGTCTCTCAGTTTTGGAGGCTACAAGTCCAACATCAAGGTATTGCAGACCATATTCAATTTCTGCCTCTGGCACAGAGTGATCTGTGTCTCTGTCTCCTCCTTTAGTCTGTAGCTCTACATCCAATTTCCTTTGCTTGTGATGAAGTCAGCCATATTGGAATAAGGCCCACCCTCATTGAGTTTCACCACATCTTAACTAAACACATCTTCAAACTTCCTATTTACAAATGGGTTCACTTCCTAAAGATGGAGATCTGAACTTAAACATGTCTTATGTGGGGGGACATGATTGAACAACTATATGAACATTATTGAATTTTTTGCTCTGAAAATATGGAAATAAAGGAAAATGTATATAAATTCAATCTTGAATTATTAATTTTTAAAATTCTGAACAGACTTCACATAGCATTTCTAAAATAAAGTTGTGAGGGTTTGTTACTTAGTTCTAATGAGTGGATTAAAGATTTGAAGACTAGACCCTCATCTTGTTAGTAAGGCACAGACATTGCACATGCTTCACAAATAGTTATTGGAGGTTATAAGTCCCTAAATTATTAGTGCAAATGAGAATTCACGATTGTATTAGTCAAGGGGTGCTGATGCAAAATACTGGAAATCTGCTGGGTGTTATAAAGGGTATGTATTTGGGGTAGGAACTTACAGTTAACAGGCCATAAAGCATTACTTCATGAGTTATTTTAAAGTTACTTCCCTCACCAAAGTCTATTTCCACATGTTGGAGCAAGATGGCTGCCGACATCTGTGAGGGTTCAGGCTTCCTGTGTTCCTGTGGGCTCAGCTCCTCTGTTTCCTTCACAAGGTCAGCTGTAGCCTATGAGGCTCTTTAGGTTTTCCCTCTCTCTACAAGGTCAGCTGGAGACTATTAGGTGAACAGCTCTGTCTCTTTCTTCTGGGCTCCAGCTTAAGACTTCAGCATCAAACTCCATCATCAAAACTCCCAAATCAGAAACCCTCAGCTCTGTTCTTTGCCATGCCTTTTATCTGCTTTTATCATAACTCAATCATGCCCAGGTACAGATCTGATTACAAACATAATTCAATATCTATTTTTGGAATTCATAACCATATCAAACTGCTACAGTGGTCAAAGAGAGTTGTTGGATTAGGACAAGCTTCAGCTTCTGCCCAAGACTTAAGTTCTGCTCCACCTGGACATGTGTGATACCTTTATTTTTTAAAATGACAACCAAAACAATCACATTTGTATCTAACTGTCTCCCTATACCAGATTCCCCTTTCATCTTCAGTGTATGCTCCTGTTAGAGTAAACAACACCACATGTCACATATGTATAAATAGGGTGGTCAAAGGAAAAGAAGAAAACATCAATACACATGATAACATATAATATTGCAAGTGAAACTTTATATATCAGATGAAAAATGATGTATTAATCAACAATGAGTGTTGTGTAACTGAGAGTCCACTGAATGCAAGCTTTTACATAATATGGCTACTCAATTCATACTCCTTGTTCTATAATTTATGCTATTTTCATATCAAATACATCATGAGTTCTAACTCAACCAAACAATTAACTATTTGTCTCGTACCTCCTTGCCTTTGCATATACTGTTCCCTTTTGCTTGGAATGCCTTCCTTACTTCTAATGCCCATCTTAATGCTTTTTTTTTTTAAATGTCTCAATTCTAGCCTTACCTCCTTTGTGAAAATTTTAACATCATCCATAGAAAAGTACCCCTTCATTTCATTTTCAGTAAAATGTATGAGTACTCCAGTGTAATGTACATTACACTTAATTGTAATTGGCACCATGTGTGCATTTCTATACATGACTCTCAGTTCCTAAAGGAGAGAAACATTTCCTCTGAACTTGGTACAGCACACAGATCAATTGTTTAATAAATATTTGCTGAATGAATATGCCAATTAATATTAATATTGCAAATAATCTGAATCAGGCACCAAACAATTTTACATTAACAAGCCAAAATATATATCTATATAATATGTATTATTTTCAAAAATAAATTTAAATATTTGGAGCTTTATTTACATGTGTATAGCCATTTTCAGAATGCAAACCCTTAACATGCATAATGACATTTCTTCTAATTTAAAATTTCCTTTTCATAGATAAGGAAACTAAACCAGAGAAAAATCAAATTATTTCATAAATTCACATCTAGGTAACAGCAGAACACACTAAAATGCTTTTTTAGTTTCTTGGCTACTTAAAGCAGACACAATGAAATGGATTCAGCTTAAACAATGGATTAGCTTACAAGCTTACAGTTTTGAGGCTGTGAAACTGTCCAAATCAAGACATCAAGTTGATGTTTTATTTCCAAAGACCAGCTGCCAGCGACCCTTGGCTCCTCTGCCACACGGAAAGACACATGGCAGCATCTGCTACCCTTCTGTTCTCCTCAGGGTCCCATTGTTTCAGCTTCTTGCTTCTGTGCTTTTTATCTCTTTGTCTGAATTTCATTGGCATGTAAAGGATTCCAGTAAGAGGATTAAGACCCATTAAAATTGAAGTTGGTCACACTTTAACTGAAGCAGCTTCATCAATAGGCCCTAACTTACAAGGGATCCACACACTCACAGGAATAGTTTAACGTTAAGAGCGTGCTTTAGTGGGGTACATAAAGTTTCAAAATACCACAAATGCAAATCCCCAAACTCTGAACCCAGAAACCCCCCTATCTGACTCCTGTATAAGGGAAAACAAAATACATCATAGAGCAGCATCCTCATTTCTCAAGCCAAGAACTTTTTTTTTTATGGTTTTGATGCCACTTGTATATGACATTGTTACCAAGATCATTCCCAAGAGGCTTGTTAAAAAGCACCATTTCCAAATTCTGTCAGAACATTGTAATGGTCAGCAAATAAGAATTACTTCATCTGGATTTTTAAAAATGAGGAAAACTAGGATAAAATTATTTGGAAATATATCCTTACTGCAAATTTCTCAATGCTTTTCAACATGATCAAGTTTATGGTCAGTTTCAAAGAGGAGATTGTCATGTAGTTGCTAGCAAATTTCATGGAATTTTGGGGAAAACTTTATTAGCATCTCTGAGAACACTAGTGTTCCACAGAGAATGATTTGGGAAATATTGATATAAATATTCTCAGAGTTTATAGATCTAGCATATAGTAGGCACTTAATGCATATTTATGGAATGAATACATAAATAATAAATGTATGAATGAATAAATGAATGAATGTACTATTAGTATCACTTTTTATAACCTGAGCATGAATGCAATTGATTTTCTAAAATTCTCTTTAGATTCACGGTAACTCTGTTGGTTGACTTCAATACTTAACATAAAGAAGTGAATTTAAAAAATAAGTGAAGGTCTGAAAACATAGTTATCTATAAATGTGACTTTGTTGCTTGAGATAAATATTTTGTAACATAAACAGTATGATAGATATATCATTAGAAATTAGTTAAAGCCCATCTACACAACTAGCTGTATTAGATAATATAATTTATTTCTATATTTTAGGCCATGGAATCGTTATCAGGCTGGGGAACAGTCAATAACTGAAGTCACAATAGTTTATATGTTCAGTATAGTTATTAGGTTTCCAGTCACATTTTTACATCCAAGTCTTGGCTTTATTTTGCTCTTATACTAAAAGTCCAATAAAGAGAATTACAATTCTGAGCTAAAGGTAACAAAATAGTTGAAAGTATATTATATTGCATAGCCAACTATTAAAGGAATTATGATGTTTGCCAGCTCAATTGACTGGTTGTTGACCTGACTAATGGGATATGTATTTACCCAATTAATGAGATGTATACTATGAGCAGGTGAGGTTTTTGGATGTGCATGATGGCTTTCAAGTGCTTTGTAGCTTATCTCATCCCACCCAGGCTGATCTCAATATTAGATCTTGTAATTCAATAATAAGCTTTAAAAGAACATTTCATACTTCACAGGACCACCTTGCCAGAAAGGACTATGCAGATTTTTTTCCCCCAAATCTCATATTTGGAATATCATGAAACTGAGACCCTGATAGTTTAAGTGACTTTGCACAAGATAGCACGGCTATCTCAACTTCAGAAACTTTCTGAACTTTGGCTCTAAGATAGTTTTATAGACTTTATAGGAAAAATAAAACCCAGTCATGCAACAATTTAACCAGTCATGCAACAATTTCTGTGAGGTGCATGATGCACTCTGAGTAGAGTAGGAAGATTACATTCCAATGCCTTCTGCTATAATCTTAACCATTCCAATCTTAGGTTCTACTATACATAAAACACATGTCCTTTACTCCAATTTTATTTATTTATTCAGCAAACAAGATCATCAGTGTTTTCTGAGGACTCCTTGGCATGGATATTCAAAAGTTGGCCTCATATCAACTTTATTCTTATTTTTGTCTCTAACCTCTTTTAAACTGCAATTTACCTTATAAATCCCTAGAATGAATAATTACTAAATTGCAAACCCCAAACTTCCTGTACACTTTCACAAAGATCTTTGCTTTTATCCATCCTTGTTGTCTCCAGGTAAGATGTTCCTTGTCCATACTGACCCATTAACTTCCACTTAACCTCAAGCCCTAACTTACATGCCAGTTACTCATTAGTTCTTCCCTTATTTCATCCATCATAATATTTCTCTCTCTCCTCTAGACTTCTAGAGAACTTAGGAATTATATATTACAAATAACAATAATATTGGATAATAGTTACATAGTGCTTACCATTTGCCAGACATAGTTTAAGCCTGACTTCAGGTTCATGAAGGAGATATGGTAATTATTCACATATCAGGATGAAGAAATTGAGACACAGGTGGTTAAGAAATCATCGAAATTCATAAAGCTGATAAATGGCATTGCTGACATTTAAATACAGGCACTCTATTTCCAGGGCCATTATTCTCAGCTTCTATGCTATATCACTTTTAGACGTAAGCACATTTACACTACTGAATGGTAGAGATTATTAGTTCTTGGGGACATGACTCATATGTTTCTATCTACGTGCCTCAGAGAAGACAGCATATTGTTTGTATACAGCTAGTGCTTAGTAAATGATAGAGTTCCCCCGAGCAAAAGGCAAATATTTCCTAGACACATAAGTATGCTTATATGATGGAAGCATACTGTGCATGAAGTGATAATGAATTTGGACAGAAGAACTGTCGTGCACTGTATGATGTATGTCAAACAGCTACTCCCTCACACTCCTTTCTACTACCAAGCCAAGTACACATACAATTTCACATTTGTCATTTTTTGAATGTTATGAATGTGCCCTCCTCTTTTATATATATATATATATATATATATGTATACACACATATATATATACATATATGTAAATATATGTGTGTGTATATATATGAATATATATGTGTATATATATCATTGCATATTTAATTTTTAACAATTTGAATAGAACTTTTTAAAGAATTTTCATTTGTTAATTTGTTATTACCATCCCATTGCATGAAAATATATGCTGAACAAATAGACACAAATATTTAGACACAAATACAGAACTCACTAATGTTCTAGTAGGTAAGGGTTTGTATAAAACAAATGGTCCATAAATCTGTTGAGGAGATGACTTTTCCAATCTAAAGCCAGTGGTGTATTGGACCCATAGAATGTCTTTTCATCAGTTTTTTCTATAATCTCTACCCAATGCTACTTCCATAACTTCCTTTCTAGTTACATGTCAACCACACTTGCACCTGGTATCAGATTATTCATTCTTCCCAAATCAATCACCATGTTCGTGCTCAGTATATACTTGATTACCCAATTAGTGGGTGGCCAGGGTACATATTCACTAGCCATTTTCCAGTTCTGTACTACCTATAAAACCAGTACAGGCGGCGGACTTGGCCCAGTGGTTAGGGCATCCGTCTACCACATGGGAGGTCCGCTGTTCAAACCCCGGGCCTCCTTGACCAGTGTGGAGCTGGCCCATGAGCAGTGCTGATGTGCGCAAGGAGTGCCCTGTCACGCAGGGGTGTCCCCTGCGTAGGGGAGCCCCAGTGCAAGGAGTGCGCCCTGTAAGGAGAGCCGCCCAGTGCGAAAGAAAGTGCAGCCTGCCCAGGAATGGCACCGCACACACGGAGAGCTGACACGACAAGATGACGCAACCGAAAGAAACACAGATTCCCATGCCGCTGACAACAGAAGCGGACAAAGACGGGGCAAATAGACACAGAGAACAGACAACAGAGGTAGGCGGGGGGGGGGGGGGGGAGAGTAATAAATAAATAAATCTTTAAAAAAAAAAACAATACACATGGAACAATAGGTAGAGTGTCTGGAGATAAGAAACATTGGTATGCAATGTCACATTGCTCACAAAGCCTGTTTTTTAATTTCCTATTCTTTGAAACAATTCCAGAGGTCACATGCCAGCCCTTGAAATCAGTGCTGCAGAAAAGGAAGAGATACTATTCAAGGTAGCCCTAGAAATCTACAGAAAAACATCCTGGACCTTATCTTTATCAGAAACTTGCATGGTTCCTATTGTTATATTGTATCTTCTTAATCAATAGCATTCTCATTTGTTTAAGTATCAACAGGTTGATATTACAACCATTACAAGACATCCTTAAATAATTAAAGTTAATATGCACAATCTTGAGGAAAGAGATAATTCTATACTAACACAAGGGCCTATGCCTAAGAAATGGTTCATAATTGTGGATGCTCAACAAATATTCAACAAATGCTAATTTCCTCCTTTTTTATCATTCTTAGAGTCAAAGTACTTACATTATTTTTATTTCACTCTCTTAATAAATTACTTCCCTTATTTTCTATAGTCATAACAGGGTGCTTAGAAGTTTAATATGCTGAGGTCATACAAGTCCACCATATTAACAATCCATTGTTTATATCAATATTAACCGAAAATTGAAACTTGGAGTTATTTCCAGCTTTTGCTAGTATAAAACACAAAACATAAACACATTTTTCTGTTTTCTTTTTCTTTTGTGAGGGTTGGATGTATGCATGATTATTTATTTAGACTTTATTTCCTAGAAAAGAATTTTTAGCTCTAAGGACATACAATGGTTTATAAAAATCATTTTCTATTGTAAAATTGTTCTCCAACTAGATAATAAGATTGCTTCATTGCTATCAACAATGATAGTTTCTATTTGTCTATATTCCTGTCAATTATGCACCATTATCATAATGTCAACATTATTGCTAATTATATTCATATATGGTGATAATTCACCAAATATTTTCCATGTCTGTGCATGCTTGTGTGTGAATGTTTTTACATGTGTTGAGTTGTAACTGGTGTTTGTGTTACTCAAATCTGGGATATGAGATGTCAAAACCACATAATTGTTTCTAACGCCCTGCAGCATGTGGAACAAATCCAAAAATTTGGCATGAATGCATCTTGGGTTTATATTTTAAAACTTTGTTAAATTCACGTATTAGTCATATTAGTTTTATTTTTAAGATTCTATAAATTTTTCAGCAAATAAGTACACATCATCTAAAAATAAAGAGAGTTTTACTTCTTGCTTCCAAGTTGATACAACTTTTCTTTTTCTTGCATTGTTGTACATACAATTAAAAGAAGTGGAGAGAGTGAATATCTTAACTTGTTCAAAATTTGGGGGAAAATCGTTGAGTTCTTCACCATTAAACATCACAAAGGCTTTAGGCTTTTGAAAACTTCCATTGCCAGATTCAGGAAGACCCCTTATTTTCCAACTTCATCAAGTTTTTATCATGAATGTGTTCAATGAATTTTGTTCTGTTTGTTTTATTTCCATCTAATGAAAGAGCATGTAATCTTTTCTTCTGAATTCTGTATATATAGTGAAATAAATAGATGGATTTTCAAACTTTTAAGGTCATACTCATGAAGTTGTACTGATAAAAGAACATACTCCAGCAAAGGATCACTTTGATGAGATAGTCTAGAGTAAATGGCAGGCCAAAGTTCTGGAACAAGGTAGAGTTTGCCTTCCTTTCTTTTGGCTCTATAGCTTTTTCATTGCTGAATTGAATCACTATGTAATAAGCTTGGTAAATAAGAATGTCTGTAAAAAGAAGTAAACAGTACAGTTTTCTTGTTTTCTCTTCTGATTGGTGTCTTCAAATCAGGTCTTCTGTAAACTGAGGCAGCCAGAAATCTAAATTCAAAGTGAGCATTTAAATATAATAATTGATATTTGTCTCAAATAATCGATCACTCATCCAGGCAAAGTTAATAGCTCTTTGCTCTCTATTCCCTTAGCACCTCGTGAATATTTCATTCAATATACTTATCATGTTACATTATTTTCATGTATTAACTAGTTACCTACAAGCTAGATATCGAACTGCTTGAGGTTTTATTTTTTTAAACATACTTTTACATTCAGCTCAGTAGTTGGCATTGTGCAATAAGAATAAACAACAACTACTAAAAAAACAAAAAACCTTTCTCAGTTGTTAAGAAGAGGGCTTTAGAATCCCAGGGTGTAACATAGAGGAAGAAAAGAGATACCAGCAAGGAAAATTTGACACTCTTTAAACATACCAAGGAGTTATATCAATAACACAGAACTAAACCTAATGTAGCAATTTAATGTGATTGGATGGGAACTGTTATCTGATTTTGAGCACAGGTAAATTTGGTCTCCATTGAAAGATGATTTTTTACACAGACATGCAAATATGATATTAATACATCAGAATCAGAATTGAAGCACCTAATGTAGATATTTTATTACTTTTCTGACAAGTCTCTCTTGCCTCCTCCCACCAAGTATAATAACAGAGAAGTATACTTCCTCATTGGGTACCAAATTCTGGACAAGCTGTCTCAGAATATTTCTTTTCATGAATATATGAGACCAATTTCTACAATCAGACTACAGCATCCAGTAGATTGTTCATCAACTAAGCTCACTGATTTAGAGTTCTAGAAGTTAAGAGATAGCCTGCTAAAAGGTAGTAATTGAATATGTAATGGTTTAGAACTCTCTATGATTGGTAAGAAAGAACAGCCTCAAATCCAAGAATCCAACAAACACCATGCACTGGGTGAAACCAACACTGGGGCTCATACTAATAAAATTTCAGAAAATTAAAGTCAGAGAGAAGATCCCAAAGCCAACCAGAGAGAAAAATGCAAAGTCGTCTCAATTATATTTAAAACCAAAAATGAAAGCCAAAAAATAGTGATGCTGAAAGTAACATCATCTTACAATTCTACACTAAGCAAAACTGTCACTCAAGAATAAAAATAAGGTAAAGCTATCTTAAGACAAAATAAAAGAATTTACCATGAAAAAATATTCTAAAATATTCTTAATTCTAAAATAATTCCTCTAAACAGAAACAGAAACAAAATTATGCCAGGCAGAAGGTCTAGTATTAAATATAAGTAAATTAAAAAGTTGATAGTATATAAAAGAAAATTATATCTAATATGGGAGTTCAAAAAAAATTAAGACCTAGAATAATGAATGACAAAGCAAAAATGAAAAGACTGAGGAGGAAAAAAGAAGATACAAACTTCTTTTTTATTTATTAAAAATAAATCTAGAGGAGTGGATGTAGCTTAGTGCCTGAGTGACTGCTTTCCATGTACGAAGTCCTCGGTTCAATCCCTGGTGCCTCCTAAAAAAATAAATAATTAAGTAAAAATAAATCCAGGGGACTTCCAGGAAGATGGCATCAGAGCAACTAGGCAGGGTTCAAATTTCTCATAAAAGCAATGGAGGAAGGGCAAAAAAGCTATCTGAGTGTGCTGTTTTAGGGAACTGCAGAACAGGAGAGTGCTGCACATCATCTGGGAGGGAGAGGGACAAAGACACAAAGAGGCCAAACCATGAATTACTCAGCCTTGCAGCTGGGAATGGCACAAAGCCACCGCCCCCCCCAACACACACACACACACACACACACACACACACACACACACATACGTTCAAGGTGAATAGCCTTGGTAACACCCTTGGCTCACTGCAGCCAACTGAGAGGAGAAAGAAGGTTATCCTCACTGGGAGGACGAGGGATCTGGCAAAGGGCAGAGAGTGGTTTTTATTCAGAGAGTTTGGCCAGCTGAGCCAGCTTTGAATCCCTGCTATTGCTACTTCCACAAGTGGACGTTGAAAGCAATCTATCTGCAGTGGGAGCTGAAGGGAACCCAGCAAACTCAGAGAGAGAAGTGTAAGGAGGAGGGGAGATAGTGCAGGTAGAGCAATGAGGATAAAAAAGACCACAGCAAGCAACGAAGTGGTCCCAGGGAAGGGGGAACCAGGTCAAGCAGGCTGTCACACCCACCTGTCCAGTGAGGGAAATGGCTGTCAGGCATTTAACAGCTCAGGAGAGAAGAAAGCCAGGAGAGATAGCCAGCAAACTGTTAGAAGTCCAACTCACCTGAATGGATAGAGGGCAGGGAGAGGCAGATAAACATTCAGAAGCCTACCAACCTGTGGAGTGGGTGTAGTTCAGAGGATGAATGCCTGACTCATATATACTAGTTCCTTGGTAAAATCTACCAAGAGAAGAGATCCAGTGAGTGATTTAGTAGGTTGGCAGGTACCCAGTGGACACCTTGTGTAAGGGAATTTATAGCCTGAGGTGTTTTAAAAAAAAATTTATTATGTTTTTTAGGTTTTTTGATCTGTTACTTTATGTATTTTTTATTCTTTATTTTAATCTCTAAAACTAGGTACCTTATCTGTGGAGGGCAGACCAGAAGATGTTTGATTGATGAGCACTGGCAGCCTGAGAAGTTTCCTAGTGGACTAAGAGGGAATTCTCTTTTTCCTAGATTTCTTCTTTTGTTATTTTTCTTTCTTTTTTTCCTTTTATTTTCATTTCTGTCTTTTTTCTCCTTAGTTTCTTTATTTCTTATCTTTCTTTCACTTTTCCCTCTTCCATTATTTTTCTTTCATTCACCTTCTATTATTTGGTCTTCTTCTATTTTTTTTTCCTGTTCTCTTCTCATCTTCCCAGTCTTTTGTATTATTCTATTTTTTCTTTTTTTCATTTTTACTCCACATTTCTTTTCTTATTCCTTTGTATTTTTTATGATTTTTTCACCCATATTACTTATTTTTTCCTGGCTCTCTTATATATTTTTTATTATTGCTACTATTATTATTTTTCTGTTCTGCTTTCTTTTTCTGTGGTCTTAATGTTTGTTCATGAAAACATAGACAACTACAAGGGTAAAGAATAAGTGGAACCAAGTGTGAAAGAGGGACTTTAACACAAAACAAAAACAAAATATAACCCTAGAATAGAAAGAGAAGCTTGATGTGAATAAGCACATCAAGATAAACAGATGCCTAGACACCAGCAAAAAATTACAGACCATACTAAGAAACAGGAAGACATGGTCCAGTCTAATAATAATAATAATAAAACTAGGAAAACTGGAGGAGATGCAGAATGTGAAACAACTAAGCATGGATATCCAAACAAATATCATCAATCAACTTAATGAAGTGAAGAAAGAGATAAAAGATATTAAGAAGACACTGGGGGAACATTCAGAAGACTAATAAACGTACAAAAATATAACAGATATGAATGGGTGATGAAGGTCACAATGCAAGACATAAAAAATACACTGGAAACAGAGCAGGCAGAGGAAACATTTAATGACATCAAAGATAGTACATCTGAAATCCCAGAGAAGAAGAAATTGATAAAAAGATAGAAAAAGTTCAGCAGAGAATCAGGGAATTAAATGACACATGAAACGCATAAACATATGCATTATAGGCAACCCAGAGGGAGAATAAAAAGGAAATGGGGCAGGAGTGTTGGAGAAAATAATGTCTGAAAACTTCCCAACTCTTTGAGGGAGATATATGTACATGTCCAAAAAGTGAAGTACATGCCAAACAGTATAAATCCTAAAAGACCTACCTCCAGACATATAATTACCAAATTGCCAAATGCTCATTACAAGAGAGAATTCTGAAAGCAGCAAGAGAAAAGAGATCCATCACATAAAAGGGAAGCTCAATAAGATTAAGTGAAGATTTCTCAATTGAAACAATGGAAGTGAGAAGGCAAGGAATGACATAGTTAAGGAGCTAAAAGAAAAAAATCTGCCATCCAAGATATTTGAATCCGGCAAAACTGGAAATGAAAAATGAGGGAGAGTTCAAAATATTCACAGATAAACAGAAACTAAGAGTGTTTGTCAACAAGAAACCTGTCCTTCAAGGAAGACCAAAGGGAATTTTGCAGGTTGAAAGGGGGAAAAAAAAAAGGAGAGAGTGGGTTGGGGGAGAGTGTAGAAAGGAAAATTATTAGTAAGAATAACTAAAAAAGATAAAAAGAGAAATAAAAACAAAATATAGCATATATGAACCTAAAGAAAAAATGACTAAAGTAAGCACTGCCTTTATTGTAAAAACATCAAATGTTAATGGATTAAACTCTCCAATCAAAAGAAACATTGCCTGAATGGATAGGAAAATATGACCCATCTACATGCTCACCTTATACCCAAGGATGCAAGGCAGTTACAAGTGAATGGTTGGAAAAAGATTTTATGTGCAAACAATAATTTAAAAAGGAGCCATACTAATATTGGACAAAATATACTTTAAATGCAAAAATATCATCAGAGACAAAGATGGACACTATATTTTAATTAAAGGCATAATTTATCAAGAAGGAAAAACAATCTTAAATACATATGCTCCTAAACAGGGTGCCCTAAAATATAAGGGTAATTATTGGAGCAATTAGGTGAAGAAATAGATGCTCATACAATTATAGTGGGGGCCTTTAATACACCATTACCAACATTAGAGAGACCATTTCAACAGAGGTTCAATAAAGAAGCAGAGACATTGAGTAACACATTAGAGGATCTAGACCTAATAAGCATATATAGAACATTACAACAAAATACAGCAAGACTGACATTCTTCTTGAGGGCACATGGATAATTCTCCAGGATAGACCCCATGCTAGGTCACAGAAAAAGTCACAATGAATTTAGAAAGATTGAAATTTTGCAAAGAAATTTCTCTGATCACAATGTAATGAAGCTGGAAATTAATGAGGCAGAGAACTAAAATAGGCCCAAAGATATGAAAGTTAAACAACACCTTTTTAAACAAGGAGGATCAAGCAAAAGAATTCAGTAACTACCTTGAAACAAATTAAAAAAAAAAAGAACACAACATATCAAAGTCTATGAGATGCACTGAGAGCAGTGCTGAGAAAGATATTTACAGCCATGCATACTTATAATAAAAAAGAATAAAGAGCTAAGATTGAAGACTTAACTACACACCTGGAGGAGTTAGAAGAAGAACATCAAACTAATCCCAAAACAACTAGAAAGAAAGAAATAACAAAGATTGGAGTAGAATCAAATGAAACTGAGAATAAAAATAGAGAGAAAAAAAAAATAACAAAACTAAAATCTGGTTCTTTGAGAACAAACTCTTAGCTAGAGTAACAAAGAAAAAAGGAAGGACATACAAATACATAAGATAAAAAAAGAGAGGGGATATCACCACTGATTCCACAGAAATTAAAAGTATCATAAGAGGATACCTTGAAATATTGCACACCAATAAGATGGATAATGTAAATAAAATGAACAAAGTTCTAGAAACACAACTAACCTACATTGATGAAAGAAATTGAACTCAGCAGAACAATTACAAGTAATGAGATTGAATTAGTCATCAAAAATCTCCCAACTAAGAAAGGACCAGGAGCAGATGGCTTCATAGTGAATACTACCAATAATTCTGGAAAGAACTAACAAACCTGCTTAAACTTTTCCAAAAAACAGAAGTGGAGAGATCAGAGCATAACTCATTCTATATGCCAACATCATGCTAATACCACATAAAGCTACCATAAAGACACCACAAGAAAAGAAAATGACAGACCAATCTCTCTAATGAACTTGCTGTTAAAATCCTTAACAAAATACTTTCTAATTATATTCAACAACACATCAAGTTAATTATAGACCATGATCAAGTGGGTTCCATTCCTGGTATGAAATGATGGCTCAACATAAGAAAATCAATCACTGCAATACACCACATTAATATATCAAGTGAAAAAAAAAAAAAAAAACACACACACGATCATCTCTATGGGTGTAGAAAGAACATTTGCCAAAATACATGTTTTGATAAAAACACTTCAAAAGTTAGAAATAGAAGGAAACTACCTAAATATAATAAAAAAGTATATGTGAAAAACTCACAGCTAACTTCCTACTCACTGGTGAAATGCTAGTCTTTTCCTCTAAGATCTGGAACAAGACAAGGATGCCCACTGTCACTGTTCTTATTTAACATTGTGTTAGAAGTATTTGCTCAAGTACTTAGGTAAGAAAAAGAAATAAAAGTCATCCAAATTGGAAAGGAAGAAGTAAAACTTTCCCTATTTGCAGATGTCAGGATCTTATATGTAGAAAACCCTGAAAAATCTTCAACAAAGCATCTAGAGCTGATAAATGAGTTCAGTAAAGTGGCAGGATATAAGATCAACATGCAAAAATCAGTAGCATTTATGTACTCCAGTAATGATAAATTTGAGGAGGAAATCAAGAAAATAATACCATTTACAATAGCAACTAAAAGAATCCATTATCTAGGAATAAACTTAACTAAGGATTTAAAAGAAAATTGCACAACATTGTTAAAGGATATCAGAGAAGACCTAAACAAATGTAAGAATATTCCATATCCATGGATAGAAGGCCTAAACATCATTTGTGTCCTACACAAACTGATTTAGAGATTGAACACAATCCCACTAAAAATTACAACAGCATTTTTTACTGAATTGGAACAGCTAATTGTGAAATTGTTTGGAAGGGCAAGAGGCACCAAATAGCTAAAAATACATTGAAAATGAAAAACTAAATTGGAGGAATCTTGCTACCTGACTTTAAAACATACTACAAAGCTACAGTGGTCAAAAGTGCATGGTATTGGCACAAGGATAGACATACTGACCAATGGAACCAAATCAAAAATTCTGACATAGACCCTTGCATATATGATCAACTGATAATTGACAAGGCCACCAAGCCCACTCAACTGGGACAGAATAGCCTTTTCAACAAATGGTGCTTGGAGAACTGGATATCCATATCCAAAAGAATGAAAGAGGATCACCAACTCATGCCCTATACAAAAACTAACTCATGATGGATCAAAGATCTAAACATAAGAGATAAGACCATAAAGATCCTAGAAGATAATGTAGGGAGGCCTCTATGAAATCTTGTAGTCAGAAATATTTTCATAAACTTTACACCCAAAGCACAAGCAACAACAACAACAAAAATGGATAAATGGGATTTAATTTAAATTTAAAAGTTTTGAGTTTGAAAGGAGTTTGTCAAGAAATAAAAACAAAAACAAAAACATGGCAATAAATGTGTTCAAGTGTTCACAGAGCATTTCCATGGTGGATGGAGTTTCACACAATAACCAAAAGAATATCAAATTCCCAACCTGAGGAGCTCTGCCACATTTTCTAATAGAACAGCAAGAACCCCTGAATGTTGGGCCAATGACTAGTGGAGGATGATGGTTCATTGATGGGCCAATGATATTGATGACTGCTTATGAACCTTCACTCTTGAAATTGAAACTTAGCCTAATATCATAAAGTACCTAAGTGTCACCTCCTGAGAGCTGCCTTGTTGCTCAAGTGACCTCTTTCTAAGCTGAACTCAGGATATAATGGATTACAATCTCCCCAGTGTGGGACATGACTCCTGGGGATTAGCCTCCCTAACACCAAGGGATTATTACCAAGCACCAACTAGCAAAGCAACTGGAAAAAGACCTTGACCAAGCGGGGGAAAGTTAAAGACAAATGAGTTTATATGGCTAAGAGACTTCAGAGTGAGTTAGGAAGTAACTCCAGAGATTACACTTATTCACATATCAGTAGGATCTTATTGACTGTCAAGTGGATACTACCCCAAATAGTATGGCTCCTGAAAGCTCTGGGGACATTCAGACTCTAAAATCAGGGCAGATAGCTCAGGAGTTAGGTGCCTTGCCAGTGGACCCACTTTGGAATTTATGCTCCCCAGTGTGACAGAGTTTGATTTCCTTACACATGGCTCTTCTGACCTTCCACTTGAACTTATAATTAGTACTAGAGTTGGTAGGTGTATGTGTAAGCGATTAAAATCTTTGGGCTTCCATGTGTCAGCTGGGCCTTGATTCTGAACAATGCTACAACACCTGTTCTCCAATTTATTGTTCTCACCCAGGACAACTAACAAGGAGGTGATGATGGACAATCACCACACCAAGGAACTGAGAGAGTCTACACCTGGACACAAGAGAGTCCCATCCATTTGCCCTAATGGATTGCAGCTCCCTTTCATTAGAGGTGGAGTGGACATCACCATTCCAGAATCCTCAAGACTAGGGAATGAACTATGGACTAAAGTAGATTTACTGGTATTCTTCTATAGACTTATTGTGATTCCAGGAATGGAAAATATTTTATCCTTGATGTGGAGGCAATGGCCACTGGTGGTTCTGACAGCAGGGAGGGGGAAAAACAAGTATTTTCAGAATTGGGAAACATCCTGAATGACATTGCAACAACAGATGCAGGCCATTATATATCTTGTCATAACTTACAAAATTGAGTGGGAGACAGTGTAAACTACAATGTAAAATGTAATCCATGCTTCATGGCAATGTTATAAAATGTGTTCATCAATTGCAATGAATGTACCACACTAATAGGAATGTTGTTAATGTGGGAAAGTGTGGGAGATGTAGGGAGTAGGGCAAGTGGGAATCACCAATATTCTTTATGTAACATTTATGTAATCTAAGTATCTTTAAAAAAATAAAAAATTAAAAAAAAAGAAAGTAAAAAGGCAGTTCACTCAATAGGAGAACATAATTTGGTAAACATTTATCTGATAAAGGTCTAATAGCCCACATATGTAAAAAAATCCTACATCTCAAAAATCTAAAGACAAATAACCCATTTTAAAATGGGCAAGAGATTTGAATAGATACTTATCCAAAGAAGAATTACAAATGGCTAAAAATACTTGAAAAGATGTTCAACATCACTACCAATTAGGGAAATGCAAATCAAAACTACAATGAAATATCATCTTGCACTGATTAGACTGGTGGCTATTAATAAAACAGAGAAATAGAAATGTTGGAAAGGATGTGGAAGAAAGGGAATCTTCATTCACTGCTGGTGGGAATACAGAATGGTGCCGCCATTGTGGAAGACATTTTGGCAGTTCCTTAGGAAGCTGCCTATAGAACTGCCATTTGATCCAGCAAACTCACTGCTGGGTATATACCCCAAAGAATTGAAAGCAAGTGCATAAGCAGATATATGCATACCAATGTTCATAGTGGCATTATTCACTACTGTCAAATTTGGAAGCAATCCAAGTGTACATCAACAGACGAATGGACAAAGAAATTTGGTATATACATACAATGAAGTATTATTCATTTTTTAGAAGGAATGAAGTATTGACACACAGGACAACATGGATCATTCTTGAAGACCTTATGCTGAGTGAAAAAGTCAGCCACTGAAGTACAAAAATTACAATACCTCACTGATATGACCTAAGCAAATTGATCAGAGTCACAAAACTAGCGTTTGGAAGATAGGTTATCAGGAGACAGAAAGTTAGACAGTGAAGAATAAGAGTGGGGTGATTCAATGTTCAAAATGGGCAAAACCTCTGAAAAGGTGGAAGGGTTGGTTTGACAGTGGGTAGGAGTGATAGTGGTTCAGTGATGTGATTGGTGTTGACAGTGCTGGAAGTTGAATGTGAGTAGGATGGTAATGGTTGGGTTGGACTATCCATGGAACTGGAGGGAGTGCTGGAGGAAGGAACAGATGAACTCTGAGGATTTGTAGGTCTGTGGCTAAAAATATAATGGTGGGAATGTTGTTTTAGCAAATATAGCAGGGTAGGTTACTGATGCAGGGCATTGGGGGTGTGGGTATATGTGGGATAGTATGCACTGGGGGCATGCTCTTATGAATATGAAAGTTATAATCTCAGTGGGTGGAGACCCAAACAATAAACAGGAAAATATTAAACTCCCTTCCTGTGGAGTTCTGCTATGTGCTCAATTAAGAGGAAAGAATCTCTCGAGAACTTAAGCAGTACCTAATAAAAGCAAACAGAATAATATATCAAGCTGTCAACATTAATGCATGTAACTATGAACCTTATTCTTCAAAAATTAAACAGTGGTTACCATACGGGAGGGAGAGGGAAGAAAAGATGGAATACCAGGCATTTTTAGGACACTGACATTGTTCTGTATGATCTTGCAATGATACAGGCCATTATACAGTTTGTAAAAACTTATAAAAGTGTACTGTGCAAAACATAAACCATAATGTAAACCTTTAACCATGGTTAGCATCAATGCTTCAATATGTGTTCATCAATTATAACAAATATACCATATTCATTAAAATATTATTAATATGGGAAATATGAGAGGGGGAGAGAGTAGGGTATATCCCTTATATTTTCTGTGATTTTCTGTAACCTAAAGTTTCTTTGAAAATACAGTAAAAAATAAGACACTAGGGGAACATACAGAAGAAGTTGTCACTGTACATAAAAGATAACTGATACTACGCTGATGAAAGACACAATGGAATTTTTTTTGCATTATATTTATTTTTTATCTTTATTTTTATTTGTTTATTTTTAAGCTCTGTTTTTGGAGATGTTTTGGATTGCAGAAGGGTCAAAACTGTGATAGAGGAGAATCACTGGTATGGGGTGTGTTGGTGAGGAAATGTATGGGGAGAGCTACACCCGGGGCGTGACTCTACAGAATGTGTTCAAGTGGTCATGTGGTGTTATCTTGGTGGGTGGAGACCCACACAATAACCAAAAGAATATTGACTTCCCATTCTGGAGTGTCCCACTATATTCTCTAATAGAGTAGGAAAATCCTTAGAGTATATAAGTAAAAGTACCTAGTGAAGGAAGACAGACCAATACATCAGGTCCTTTGATACTGATGTTTGTACTTATGAACCTTGTTCTTAGGAAATTGAAACTTATCCTTGTATTATATATCACCTAAGAGTTATCTCTTGAAAGCCTCCTTGTTGTTCAAACAAACTTTCTCTAAACCAAACTCAGCAAAGAAAATTACTGTCTTCCTCTCTGGTGTGGGACATGACTCCCAGGGATGGGCCTACAAGGCACCGAGGGATTATTACCAAACACCAACTAGCAATGAATTTGGAAAAAGATCTTGACCAAAAAGGGGTAAATATTACATACAAATGAGTTTTTATGGCTAAGAGATATCAAAGAGAATCAGGAGGCAATTCCAAAGGTTACACTTCGGCAGGCAAGACCCAGGATATCTCACTAGCTGCCATAGTAAAAAATGCTCTTCTGAGGACACTAGAGACTTCTAGAAACTATATGTAGGGCAGACAATCCCAGGAATTTGGCCCCCTGTCAGTGGACCTTACCTTGGAATATATGATAACCTAGCTCACCAATATATCCTAGTTAGACTCATTTATAATTTTCCTACCCATGTCTCCTATGCTCCTTTTATTTGAATCTATAAGTAGCATTATACTCATTAAATCTGTGTCCCAGAGACTTAACTCTTCTGGCTGTTCATGTGTCAGTTAAGCCCTGAATCTCAGCAGAGTTGCAGCCAACACCTACTCTCCAGTTCATTGGACTCACCCAGGACAACTAACAAAAGGGTGATGATGGACAATGCCCATCCCAAAAGAGTATTTACAACTGCAAGCAAGACAGTTCCATCCATCTATCCCATGGGATCTAAGCACCATGTCAATAAGAAGCAGAGTGGGCATCACCATCCCCAATCCTCAAGATTAAGGAATGAAAAAACACAAGGGGAGAATGCAACTATGGACTAAAATAGACTTACTACTTTTCTAGCAGTGGAAGAACTTGTGACAATAATATAAACGTCATCAGGTGGTCACCAGGGATTCTGAGGTGAGCGAGAGGGAATGATAGGTGTAACAAGGGGCATTTTTGAATATTGAAATTGTTTTGCATGGCATTGCAATGAGGGATATAGGCCATTATACATTTTGCCAAAACCTTCAAAATTGCGTGGAACAAAGTGTAAACCTCATAATGTAAATTATAGGCCATGGTTAGTAGCAATGCTTCAATATTTATTCATCAATTGTAACAAATATTCCACACTAATGGAAAATGTTGTTAATTGGGAAAAGTGTGGAAAGGGTGAGGTGGCATATATGGGAAACTCTATGTTTTCAATGTAACATCTATGTAATCTACAGCTTCTTTAAAAGTTAAAAAAAAATTAAAGTAAATCACAAGCATCATATCCTTTCACCTAAAAAAAAAATCCAGAACAAAGATGGCAATATAAGTTACTCCAAGGTGCCATCCTCAACAGAATCTTTGAACAATTAACAAAAACTGACAAAGTTGTCTTCCTCAAAATGCCAGAAAACAGTTAAGGGATTGCAGTGACTGGATGAGTGCCAAATCAAGAAAATACAGTGTTTCCATTTGTGGAGATAGAAGAGTCATGGTATTGGATGGTGGTGATGATAGCACAACATTATGAGTGTAATTAATTCCACTAAATTACATGATTGCATAAAATTAGAAGGGGAAATTTTATGTTGTTTATATGTTACCACAATAAAATTTTTAAAAAAACATAAGACTGCAAAAACATAAATCCAAATTCAAAACAAAAGTTCAGGGGAGCGGTTATAGCTCAGTGGTTAAGTGCCTGCTTCCCACATACAAAGCTCAATCCCCAATACCTCCTAAATAGAAAAAAAAAGTGTTCACTGAGCAAACTGTATAATGTGAAGATCTTGCATTTAATTTTAGTTCTTGTTCCTCCATTTTCAAGATGTGTCTAAGCTACAACATTCTAATTTTTTAAATGATGTTAATGACATTTGACCCATCTATTTCCTAAGGCTGACATAAGAAATGCATATTATGTGAAAGCCTTGATTGGATAATTGAGTAAAGATTACTATTTTAGTTTCTGTTTTGCCTTTTATTGATTTGGTATATGGCATTTAATTTCCCTGACAGTCCACTCATGAAGACATATAAAGATAACTATTTCCTGGAATGGCTATATAAGCCCAAGTCTTTTAAATCCAGCTGAATTTCCTTACACATTGGTATCAGTGCATAGAGTTCCAGTAGGAGTTAATGTAACTTATAAAGAATGAGGATGATGGAATCAATTGTATGAAGACTACTAGCTAAAGTGATTTTTAAAAATAATTACCAGCTGGTTAGTGTTGTGAAGTAGCTGAGATACAGATTTAATTTGAATGTTTTTGACCCAAGCATACATATAAAAAATTGAACATTCAATGATTCAGACAATAATGTTCAATGATTCAGCTGGGTGACTTTCCCATTCGAATCAATAAAAAACAAAATTTATTTAAGCAGCGTTCTGTTCCAGGTACTAAAATCCTCACCAGACAAACAGTAAGATAATTGTAGGTTCAGAGTCTAGTGAAAGAAATGAGGTATTCATAAATTACTCAAAGTAGTGGGAAAAATGTGGTAAATAAGATTAAGGCAATCAAAGGTATAACTTGATGAATACCAAAAGTGAGATATAAACACTCTGTAGGTTCTTGGCACTGTGTGGCATAGCTCACAAGGCCTCCACGGTTAGCCCATTTCACTTTCCTTTTACTACTCACTATTGCTCTTTCCAATAGATGTTCCACTAACAAAAATACTATTGGAATTCCTAAAAGACAACAATCTATTTTAAGTTTCCATGCTTTTCCTAAATCTTTTCTCTGTTCCTATAATTTCTTCTCTTTGTACTGTGTAGGTAACTATTACTCATTCTCTAAAATGAAACTCATTGTCTTCTCCACTAGTATATTCTAGCCTCACCAACCCCAAGGATGTGTTATATGAGCTACCTTTGGATTTTAGCCTGCTGCTTATCCTTCTTTCAAGCACTGCAGGGTGATGATTAAGCCTGGGGCTCTGAAGATAAATGAATAAGAATTCAAATGCCTTCTCTTCCACTTTGTATAATCATGTTTCCCTCTCTAAGACACTCTATTCTCAACTCCAAAATGCAGTTCTAAAATGATACTTAATTCATCAGGTTTTATAAAGATTAGATATTATGCTTTAGAAAGTGCTTAATAAATATCACCATTGTGCTAGCCCTTTCCATACTGAGTGAAGTCAATTGTTCTTGCCTTCCTCACTAATCTGTAAGTACTGTGAGGGTTGGTCTGGGGTCCAGTTTTATTCATCTCTGTACTGCCAGGGGTGGGCCCAATTCCTGACACATGATAACCACCTAACAGCTGTTTGCTGAACCAAAACAAGCATTTGGACTCCATCATACCGTTTATAAATACTATTAGGAATATTGTCACATTTATAGCAAAATAAACTTATTTATTTTATAGTTTAGTTACTGCAATCATTTTGTAGATGAGGAAAGGAAGGCAGAGAAGGGTTAAGGTAACTGTTCAAAGTCAATAAATAGTCAATGACAACAAAATAATCAAATACAGTTAATAAGAAAATGAAATAATAATGATAGTTTTAAAAATAAGAAATAAAATATATTTTTTTAAAAATTTGGAATAAAAAATGAGTAAATATATATTTTTAATTTTTTTGACATTTTTCATCACTGTAAGATTTGTTGTCTTATACACACAGTGACATTTTCTTCTGTTTATTCCTTCAGTGTCTTATTTTTTCACTTTGTCTTCAAAGAAGTTTTAGGTTACAGAAAAGTCATGTATAGAATAAAAGGGATTCCCATATACCCAACATCCTCCCCCTTTTCCCTAACATCCTCCCCCTTTTCCCCTTTCCCTAATTAATAACATTTTACATGTGGATGATACATTTGTTGAAACTGATTTACAAATATTGAAACACTGCTGCAAACCATGGTCAATGATTTACATTACGGTCTAGAATTTGGAACATAAACTTTTATAAATTTTGATGAAATATAACTTGGTCTGTATCCATTATTGCAAGATCATGTAGAACAATTCCATTGCCCCCAAAATGTCCCATATTCCATTTATTCTATTCCTTCGTCCCCCTCCCCTAAGGACCCACAGCAAACACCAAGCTTCACTCCTTGAAGAACAAGATTCATAGTTACTTACAGAGCATTGAGGACTTGACATACTGGTCTGTCCTCCCCTATTAGGCACTGCCTATACTCTTGAGAGACTCCTGCCCTTTTATTTGAGAACATAGCAAGATTCCCTAGGATGTGAGTCCAATACCTCCCAGCTCATTATGTGGGTCTCCACCCACTGATACAACCCACTATAACAAGATGAACACTACACACTCCCTAGAGGAATGCCCCAGGTGTGTCCTGTCCCACATATCCAACACCCCAAGTCAGCAACTGTCCCTTGCCATACTTGCCAAAAGAACATTCCCAATGTTGTAATCCCAAACACATACCCACACATTCCCAGAGCTCACCTGCTCCCTCCCTCTACCCTCCCCCAGTTCCACTGACAGCCCACCCACCCTCCCCACCGGAACCCCTCACAAACCAGCACCACCCAGCCCAATAGTATCACTGCACCACTGTCATGTCCATCCTCTGCACAATCACACCCTTCCAGCTTATCACAGATTTTGCCCATATGGGCATTGGCTCACAAACTTCTTCTCCCTTTATGTTTCCTATACACCTATCTTCCAGACCCTAGCTCTGTGAGTCTGCTCAATTTGCTTAATTCATACTAGCAAGGTCATGTAATATTTGTCCTTCATAAACTACAATCCATGGTTAATGGCAATGCTCCAAAATGTGTCAGTTGTAACAAATGTACTACACTAATGAAGGATGCTGTTAACGTGGGAAAATGTGGGAGGAGTAGGGATCAGGCATATGGAAATCCTCTATATTTTTTATGTAACATTTGTATAATCTAAATATCTTTTTTAAAAAATAAAAAAGTATATTAAAAAATAGAAAAAAATTGTAAATGGCAGACTGGTTACCACATTACTTGTTCCTAAAGTAAAGCCTTTGTTATACATACTCTTTTTATTTTCTTTTTAATTTTTAAAGAAGCTTTAGATTTGTAAATGTTACAAAAAATATAGGGGATTCCCATATGTTTCATCCCCTCCCCCTCCTACACATTCCCACATTAACAACATCCTTCATTAGTTTGGTACATTTGTTACAAATGATGAACACAAATTGAGGCATTGCTACTAACCATGTCCTATAGTTTACATTATACTTTACATTCTGTCCCACACAATTTTGTAGGTTATAACAGAATATATTGTAGCCGTCATTGCAATGTCATGCAGGACAATTCCAATGTCCCAAAAATGCCCCCACATTACACCTATTCTTCCTCTCCCTGTTATATAAACTCTTGCAAAGTACATTCTTAGCTTTGAAATGCTCCCTTTTCTGACAGATTTCCTCATTAGCAAAAGTGTCAGACCTCATATTTAAGTTGGTCATCATTTGCACTTAATGTATTAGGGAATTCATATTTTCACCAATCATGATAGGCGTGATTCTGTTGGCAACATAAGGAGTTCAGCAAATAACCCTATATTGATGCTTGAGCATACCTTACTTCCTGGAAATTGCAATGAACAACTTGATAGGAATGAAGCATTGGACTATAATGAGTGTCCTTTTATAAACTACCTATCTTGGGAGAAGAAAGATTTTTCATGAAGAAAATACAAGTGACATTTTACTGCCCCAGAATACCCAGAGACCTTGTCACAAGTGTATCTCAATAAATAAAAGTAATTAAAGCAGCTACTGATAAGCCATTTTCTCCCATAAAGTTTGAATACATTAGCTTAGCAGGGAGTGTTGAGTTTTGCCTCTGTCACTGGGAACACCAGTCATGCTGCATTTGACCAGTTTACTCTAAACAGTTCTGCTATGCCAAGGACATTTTTCTGGTCCCTAATAGGCCTAACTTCCTACCTGCTATGTGTCTGGAATTTTCTTCAAGGAGAAGGCTAAGGTTCTTTCTAACGTAGAGACTTCTCCAAACGCAAGCATCATAAGATATGTAATATGTTTGGTTGTACCATATGAAACTGTCAATATTCAACATTTTTTAACCAAAAACATGAAAATTTCATATTCTCAAAGGAATATGTGTCCTCTGAACTCATCATCTATTACCTGCTCCTCACTTTGATATTCAAAAGATCTGAGAGTGCTTTGGGAAGTTGGTAAATGACCATAAAAATCTCTGAAGTGTAACATAAGGAAGTTTTCCATATACACACATATATATATATGAATTTTTATTTATTGTGTGCACATATGTAATGCAGTCTGCCAAGTAATGTAAACAAGCAAGCAGTGGAAGAAAGGCATCCTTTTTTGCTCCCTCTGAGTTGCCTCTCCACAAGAAAAAAATGGGCTCAGACAGGTCAAATCACTCAATGAAATTTAAGTAGGTTATAAGCCATTTAGTCAGGTTTTAAACCCTAATCCGTATGTCCCCAGAAGTTTCTCCGGTTTCTAATGCCTAACATCACAGCATGCTTTACACTTTTAAAATAATAACAATTTATAATTCCTACACATCTGATCAGGACAGGATATTATTGTATACTTAATGAGAATGCCTCAGTAGTCCATAGCTTTATGTTAGTAGGAGCACGACACACTGCCATGCATCATGCCTGGCACCAACACAAAACCAGTGAAGTCAGCCAAGTCAAATGTGAAATGTAAGTTGTCAGAAAACAAACCAAAACAAAGCATGAGTGTCATTATAATGAAGAGATCTTTAGTTATTGTTTCAGCATACCATTCCAATCACAGTGCCTCTCATATAATGCTGTGTATGTGTAGGTGTTGAGGGGTAGGAGAGGAAATATTGTGATGTGCACACTCTTCTTTATATGTATTTAGGGCTTTCTTTCATTGTGGGAAATTGGATGAAAATGTTGGCATAACAAGTTGAGACTTTGAAGGGACTGGAGACACTGATCCCTTAGCCTACTGGGAGATTGATAAGCTACAGCTCAGAGATGTTCTGTTTCTTGGTTGATCCCAGTGACTGGAAATGGGGTTTGTGATTATATTTGTAGTAGTTTAGGGATATACAGCAAGTGGACACAGGCACTCTGAAGTTATAAGGAAAAGGATCTTTTGACACTCCTACAAGTCTGCTGCACTAATACCCTGCCCAGTGCTTAAATGAGATTGGTTTTAAGCATGCATGTTTGAACAGAAATGATATTCGTTATTCATCATTTCATCCTCAACACCTTTCATGACTATAACAATAACAATAGTGGCAAAATGTCTACCACTTATTGAACTCTTACTATGAAGTTTAACTGCATAATATCATTATACTCATCACAACAATATGAGCTGATTATCATTATCCCCATTTTATAAAAGAAAAAACCCCACAACAACCCAACAACTGGGACAGAGAAAGTAACTTATCAAGGTCACAGAGTTAGTGTATATGAGGTCCAGGATTTCTGTCTAGATCAATCTGATTCCAGAATCTGGGCTGTTTATAATTTTCTATTGAAGTGTTTAGGAAATCAACACCCCACTGAGTACAAGTTTCCATTATGATGTTTTATTTAAATACTTACACATCATGATAGAAATTACATTATAGAAAATTTGGATAAGCAAAAAGTATAATTTAGGAAATATCCCCACTATTAATAAGTTAGCTTTTGTTTTTCCAATAACTCCTGTTAGTTTGGATATAACCCTATAGGACATGCACATGTACTGGTAAACTATGTGTAGGTCTACACATATATTTAAGTCACATGCTTGTTCTTGCATCATTCTTCCTGTCTACTATCAGGGCTCTGGATGATACTGAGTCTTCTGATGTACAGCAGATTTTTCCTTCTCTTTATGTAAAACCATCACGAGCAGTGAAACCTGTATCATAGCAGGCAGTAATCCATCCTTTCCACATTCACTTCTGTTTAACACTCTTCTTCAGTTTTACTTGTAACTTCAAAATTAACCAGCATGCTGATAGGAGGGCCTTTGTACTTGGCTAATTAAGACAGTCCCAAAGGCAAATGTTGTATATTAATGATATACCACAAATCATTGTTCATTAATCCAACAATTTGCTGCAAAGCATGTTGGATTTCTGCAGTTAAACCAATTAAGACCAGAATGTTGGGTAGAATTTTTAAATTAGGCCAAGGACACATTCTCTTCCCTGGTATAGCTGTGGCTAGGTTCATGACCAAAACTGAATGCAAGGCCTTAGTATTTGACAAATGTTTCTATTTTAACACTTATTTTTGAAAATTTGGCTACGATCTGACCTAGAGTAAGTTATATCTTTGGATGCTTTTAGCTGCAAGCATGCTAAATCCTGACTCACTTGACTTAAATAGTAAAGCTTTATCATCTTATAAAAATGAAGTCCTAAGCTGGGTTAATTAATTCAGTGGCCTAACAGTGTCACCAAGGGTCCAAGTTCTTTCCATATTTCTTCTCTGACCTCTTCATTGTGTCAGTTTAACTAATACCATAGTCACAAGATAACTGACAAAATTCTAGGCATTACAGGAAGACTCTCATCAGAAAAGAAGAGCTTTTGTTTTGTTTTGTTTTTCCTCCCATGTATAATGACCAATTGGCTAGGCAATAGAGCACCCCATCATTCAATCAAACACTCATCTAGGTGTTGGTGTGAAGGTATTTTGTACATATGATTTATATATACAATCAGTTGACTTTATGTAAAATAGATTATCCTGGGTAATCTGGACAGGCCTCAACTAATCAGTTGAATGGCTTTAAGAAAAGAACTGAGGTTTCCCTGTGAAATTCTATGAATAGACTTTAGTGTCAGCTCCTACCAGAATTTCTAAATTTCTAGACTGTTCTTTCAGATAGAATGTCCAATGGATTTAGACTTTCCAAGCTTGTCCACAATAATGTAAGTTGATTCCTTGCCATAAAGGAATTATTCCTTCCATTCTCTTCATGTGTACATGCACACCTGTCTCTTTGGTGGAACCCTAAGTGATGCAACATGGTTTTCTTATTATCCATGATAAAAGTTTTGCTAAAAAGGCATTCTTGTCAGTCTTCCTGCCCATCCAAACATCGCATTGGGCAGAACTGTATCACATGTTCTTCTCAAATGAATTAGTATGAGGGGCAAATGAATTGTCATTTGTCAGCATTTACCACAGTCATATAGGATAAAGGTAGACACAGGAAAATTAAAAAGTTCTAGTTTTGTAAGCAAAGAAATGGGTAATCGTTAGGGACTAAGAAACAGTGACTCCTTTAGGGGAAGAAAACTAACACTTAGAGGTAAAAATACTATATAATGGAAAGATGATTAAACCATGAATACTCCTGGGTTCCAATTCAGACTCCAAATCAAAATCCTTCTGAGACTTTGACTAAGTGCTATAACCCGTCTCATCTTCAGTTTCATCATCATTAAAATGAAGAAGCTTAACTAAGTGAACTCTAAGTTCCTTCTAGCTTGTCTGTGATAAAAACACAATTCTGGTTTTTGTAAAACTGTTGCAATTAAGCACATACTTCATAACCCAGTTTAAATTCTTCCTCCTTTATGTCTTCTGTTACTTCCCCCAGTGTTAACAAGCCCTCAGCACTGTATCAAGCCCATATCATCATACTTGCTTTGCAACCATATATAATTTTCAATGATGTACATAATTTCTGTTATCCTATGTTAGATAGTAAGTTGCTTTAAGTAAATAACAATATTTTAATAGTTGTGATAACTCTAATACCTTGATTAGCACTTGACACAAACTAAGCAAGTAAACATCCAATAAGCATGTGTTAATCTAAATTAAATTGTTGCAAATATACTGTCATTTCATCACTTTCTAGATTGCTCATTAAAAAACAAAAAGCAAAAAACAAAAAAACAAAAACTCCTAGTCTTCTGAATTAGGGCTTAAGCCAGTACAATGAAGATAAAAGCTTCAGAGACTAACTCATATTCTTAACAAGTTAGGAATGGTGATTACATACCATAGAATGCATCTTCCCAAACAGAAAATCTATACCCATTATGCCTTAAACCCCAATACTCCTGCTCTCTGCCCCTGCCAACCTGTACTCTAATTTCTGCCTTTATGAGCTTGCATATTATCTTATATTATTTTTGCAGTTACTATGGGAATTATATTAAACATTATAAATCTATAAATTTCTCATTTGCTTTGATACCAATTTAATTTCAATAATATATACAAACCATGTTTCTCTGTACATCTGTCCCCCTAACTTATGTACTTCTTGTCATAAATGACATGTTTCTGTATCAGGAATTTAAAACCACTGATTTATCAATACATTTTATGCATTTACCTTTTAGATCCAGGAAGAAGTAAAAAGTAGAGTTACAAACCAGTAATACAAGAGTACTGACATTTATAATTACCCATTTCATTATCCTTGCTGGTGATCTCAATTTCTCCATGTGGCTTTGATCTATTGTCTATGGTCCTTTCCTTTCAAACTGCAGAATTTTCTTTAGCATCTCCTGTAGGGTCAGTCTAGTGGTGACAAAATCCCTCAGTTTTGGTTTATATGGAATGTCTCAATCTTTCCCTAATTTTTGAAAGACAATTTTGTCAGATACAAAATTCATGGTTGACAATTTTTTGCTTTCATCTTTTAAATATGTCATCCCATGGCCTTGCCTCCATGTTACAATAAGAAAAAGGCATTTAATCTTACTGAAACTTATGTGCATATGACACATTGCTTCTTTCTTGCAGATTTCCAAATTTTCTCTTTATCTTTGACATTCAACAGTTTTATTATAATATGTCACAGTGTGGGCCTATTTGGTTTTATTCTGTTTAAAGTTCATTGAGTATCTTGCATGTGTATATCCATGTCTTTTGTTAAATTTGAGTTTACAGCTATTATTCCATTGAATATTCTCTCTTCCCTTCTCTTTCTTTTTTTTCCTTTTGTGACTCCTATAATGTATATATTGGAACACCTGATAGTGTCCCAAAGTTTCCTCAGGTCTGTTCACCTGTCTTCATTCTTTCTTTTCATCAGACTGAATGACTTCAATTGTCTGATCTTCAAGTTCTCTAATTGTTCTGCAAGCTCCAATCTGTTACTGTGGTCTTCAGCTCTATTTGGTTCTTTTCAGAAGTTCCATCTTTATATTGCTATTCTCTTCATGTCCATCTTTCATTTTTCTGATTTCCTTTAGCTCATTGTCCATGTTTCCTTTAGGTCTTTGAGCATATTTAGGACCATTTTTTAAGTCTTTGCTATTTCCCAGATCTATGTCTCCTCATTGAGGGATTATAATGTTTTAATATTGTCGTTTGCCTGGGCCATTGCTTCCTATTTCCTTATATGTTATGTGGCCTTTTGTTGAAACTTGGACATTTTGAAATTTGCATGTACAATCACTGGAATTTTGACTCTGAGTTATCTGTTTCTTAAGATTATATCCAGCTAGAATTAGGAGAGGTTTCCTTGATTGCTAGAAACTAACCTCAAAAAAAAAAAAAAGGAGGGAAAAAAATACCTTTTCCATTCTTTGCAGATAGAATTCTTCCAGTGCTCTCCTTAATAGCTTATCCAATTAAATAAATTTAGAGAATAATTCCAGGCCAAAGCATAGGTTCCTCCCTAATCTTCCTGCATATATATCTTGTCTTGGCCCTAGGAATTCCACCATTTGCATTGTTCCAAATGTCCCTTCTTCCCTAGGAAACCTTCCTCACCATCCTAGGCACTGAACTGTGTAACCTATGGTAAGCAATCCTTGCCTCAAGCAGTACAAATTAATTGCTGTTCCACAGTATTCTGTAGGGCAAATTCTGGACTGAGGGTGATTCCCTCAGTCTACCACCCAACAGAATGGCCAGAAATACATGCTCTAATATGTGAATAAGGGATACTCTGTCCCCTCCATAACTAGGACCAGGGATCCACACTGGGAACGGGGATTGGAACCATATTATGTGTGAAAAATAGGGAATGGGTCAACCATGGTGCTATGATGTTTTACCACTTTTAGGTAGCCTTTTTCTTGATTTGGTGCTTCCTTTTTAATGCCCTTCTTCAACTGTTTTCTGGAGCCCTGAGAAAGATGTTTCTGCCAGTTCTTGTTGGTTGCTCAGAGCTTCTGTGTGGTATATGGGACCCTGAAGCATTTCACCCCATCATCTAGAACTGATTAGGCTTGGATCCATTTATTTTTAACATGAGAAAAAGCAGAGTAATGTTTGTATGCTGATGAAAATTACCTTGTAGACAGAGTGAAATATGATCATTTGTAAGAGCAAGGAGAGTTAACTGGTACATTATCTTTGAATAAAGAATTTATCTAGTATTCAAGTGGAAGGATTGGCTTTAAAGCAGAGTATAGAAAATTCATCTTTAGTAAAGAGCAGAATGTGTGTATGCAGTAGGTGGGTACATGTGCAGAGGTTACCATAGAACATGTCAGTTCATCTGACAGATTTCAGAAAAAACAAGAATAAAACATGATTACTACCTATATTAGTCAACCAAAGGGGTGCTGATGCAAAATACCAGAAATTTGTTGGTTTCTATAAAGGGTATTTATTTGGGGTAGAAGCTTACAGTTACTGGGCCATGAAGCATAAGCTACTGCCTTCACCAAAGTCTATTGCCACATGACAGCTGCCAATGTCTGCAAGGGTTCAAACTTCCTCTTCCACTTAAGGCTCCATGGTCCCAACTTCTTCCACTATCAACTGTAGGCTGGGATAGTCTTATCTCTCTCCCAGGGCTCATTCTTCTCTGGGCTCTGCTCCCCCAGTCTCCTCACAAGGTCAGGCTCTTTCTCTTCCTGGGGCCTCTGCTGTGTCTATGGAACCTTTTCTGTTCCTCTGTGTTCTTCTCTGTGTTTACTTTCTGGAGTTTCAGCATCCAAAAACTCCAACTAACTCCTCTGTCATGTTGTTTTCTCTGTGAGCCCCCATCCACCAAGGGGATAGGAACTCAATGTCCTACTGACATGGCCCAATCAAAACCCTAGTCATAATTTAATTAAGAGTGAAACCTCTAACTCCAATACAATCTAATATGCCCAGAGGAACAGACTAATTTACAAAAATAATCTAATATCTCTTTTTGGAATTTATAAACAATATCAAACTGCTATACTACCCTATTTATTCTTCCTTTTCTGTCTATTTTCTTTAAGGCTCAGGTCAGTATCACTTCTTGCTTTCTGCTTTCCTGGTGCCCTGTACACAGCTCCTTTATAGTAACACTTAAACATGCTGCACTCAGAGTTTTGAAAGCAAATGACATATTGTATTAATAAATGTATTCTCATTTTTTAACAGTCCCTAGTATATAACTAATGTTCAATAAGTATGTTAAAAATTTAATAAGAAAGTACTACAACATTGCTATTTCATTGTTTCTTTTTTCTTATCAAACACAATCGTTTTTTCTTTTTTCTTTTTTTTTTAATGTTGCATTTAAAAAATATGAGGTCCCCATAGACCTCCCCACCCTCCTCACCCTACTCCTCCACCCATAACAACAACCTCCTCCATAATCATGAGACATTCATTGCATTTGGTAAATACATCTCTGAGCACAGCTGCACCTCATGGTCAATGGTCCACACCATAGCCCACACTCTCCCACAGTCCACTCAGTGGGCCATGGGAGGACATACAATATCTGGGAACTATCCCTGCAGCACCACCCAGGACAACTCCAACCCCTGAAAATGCCCCCACATCACATCCCTTCCTCTCACTCCCTACCCCCAGCAGCCACCATGGCCACTTTCTCCACACCAATGCCACATTTTCTTTGATTACTAATCACAATAGTTCATGAATAAAATATCTGTAAGTCCACTCTAATCCATTCTCTATTCCTCCATCCTGTGGACCCTAGAATGGCTGTGTCCACTCCACATCTATATCAAGAGGCTTTTATGTAATTTGATAAATTCAAAACTGCCATTAGATTATTATACAGGCAAACACAAAATTCAATAACTAAAATAAATTAGAAATAAAGTCAATCTTTCACTTACAATAAAAACAAACATTTTTATTTATATCTATAAAACAAATAAGCAGCAAGTGCAGTTTCTCTATTCTTGACTACATTGTGCTATATAATGAATAATACATTGAGTATTTCTTTATTACTTTCAGAATTTGGAAAATTATCACCATGAAAATATTGAAAACCTGCATGTCATCAAAATCTATCTTAAAAGCGAAGCATTTCATCTGCTGTCAAACCATAACAGCTCTTCTCTGCATGAAAATTTGGGACAAATTCGGCAATAATGAGTTTCTAGAGCTGTGTCACTATTTGATATTAAATTTTTGCTCTTCTCAATTTGATGAGATAGGATGTTGCGTGGCTGACAAAAGCAGTTCCTTCTTCATGACAGAAAGCTAGAAGGGGGGCATAATCTGCCACAGAAGAGACAGGTAATAGAATTGTGTTACATAATCATTTTAATGGAAAGAGGTATAAAATTGGAAGTTCTTCCATTAATTACCTAGACAACTGTGGGACGATAACTTAATCTCTCTGGTCTTAATTATCTTTGTGCATAGGATGAGGAGTTTGGAAGAGATGATCCTCAATGTTCCTTTGAAGTTCTTATATTCAGACTCTCACCCACCAATTTCTAGAATAAAACCTCAAAATTAACAGGAGTAGACTCTTCATGTCAAGATGAAGCAATCAGATATAGTCCTTATTCAAATAATGAGACCCTGGTCTCAAAACAGAAATTACATATTATTGAGTATTTCTGAGTTTTGCTGATGACTGCAGTGACTTAATGTGAGGTCTTGCTGTGATGATGCCATGTGCCTTCAGACAAAATAAACTGAATAATAAAGCTCACCTTTAAACACAAAAACAAAGGATCTGTGTCTTAAAAATGTCTTATCAAATTCAGTAATTTTTCTAGAACTTTTTTCTCTAATGAAACCTTAATCAATCCAGTGCTTTAGAGAGCATGATAAACTCAAAATTTGGGTCTGGGTTTAGAGTAAAATTCCAATCTTCCAACTAAACTAGACTTCCTCTCTTCAGCATGTGAACTAATTAAAGAGAATGTTTATGAAAGACTGCTCCATCACTGACTATTAACGAACCATCCTCCTGTTATTCACTTTCCTATGTAGTCCCCTCCAACACTGACTCTGGAATAGGCCAGATAGGACATTAGCAAGAGTGATGAAAGCAGAGGCTTAATAATCACTTGCACAGGGGAGATCTCCAGGGGTCAGAGAGAACAATGGACATGAGAATTAATCTAACACAGCATAATCTGGGTCTAATGAAGAAAAGTCTTCTGCTCCAAGTGAAAGACTTTATTCTGTCTGATAGTATACACATGTAGGTGTCTGTATACAGAAGGTAAGTAAGTTGTTTTTATATTTCACAGTTTGCTAGATAATAATTGACCTAATGGAAAATATGGTATATTTTGTGGAGCTTGGACATTGAACTAGAAGCAGTTATTTGTGCTCTTTTGGGAAGGGTAGTATAGGATTTTTGTGAGAGCAATAACATTAATATTTGGTGACAGAAGGACATAAAGTGGCAGAAATCAATATAAGTTAATCAAAACCTATTTTCTGTTTTCCCTGGACACATAACTAAACAGCATTTCCTAGCCTCCCTTACAGTTCAGTATGGCCATGTGGCTGACTACAAACCAGTATAAAGTAGGCAAAGGTGATGTGTGCTACTTCTAAGCCCGTCCAAAAAAATCCTCCCATGTGCTCCTCCAGGTATTTTACTCACCTGTAGTTTTGCTAGATGATAAGAACATGCAAGTTGGAAAAATGGGCATAATACTGAATACATTGTCTACCTAGGGAAACTTGATAGAGTCAGAATCTATTTCACTTCCTGTGTTTCATCCCTTCTCAGGAGTTCAAAGATAGATTTCAGCTTCCACCCAGCCAATCTACTGCAGATAGATCTGAGTTATCATTCACGCTGATAAATAGTGGATTTGCACCAGTAACATCTTTGTTTGTGAAGACAATTTTCAGAGGCTATGTAGGAGAACTTAGGCAGGACAGGTACACAGCTTAATTGGTAAATTTTAAATATTTTGAAACATGGTATTTGTAACTATTTGTGGGTGCATCTGATGGAAAGTCTCATGTACCCTTCTCTTGATATGGTCTTCACATCATCTTCTCTTCATTACAGGAATTATTAATATCTTGACCTTATTTAACATTGGAGCCTTATGCCAAACCCCCCAAATATGAATTTATAAGCCTGGTTGAGAAATTTTAATTTCATCCTCTTTCTCACAAGTAGCATTATTTTCAGAGACATGCTCAGAATTACTTTGTGTTCCATAGAAGTAGCACAGATGTAATAATTCAATCATCATGTGAAGAATGCAATACAAAACATTATGAAAATAAATAAACATTTGAAGTCACCTTGCCTTATACTTCCAAACATTGAAAGTGAAGGGCAAATTTGGAATTTTCTCAGTTCATTTCCAATTCTATTTTAACATGAGACCTTTTAAAAAGTATCATTTAGTGAAGATAGATTAGAGGAATATTAGAAAAGCACACCCCTAAGGACCAAGCATAAAGAGCCCTCTAAGACTGAACCTGTATACTATAACAAAAAAAAAAAAACAACACTCTTGACACCAACATGAGCCCAGCATGGATAAACAAATAACAATAGTTTATTATTTGGTGAAAGGCAAGTGCACAGAGAGAATCTCTCCACTGGTATTCAGATATGAAAGGATGGTAGAATGCTGAAGATGAAGTGATAACATTGAAAAGAAGAAAAAAGTCTAGCACAAAAACACTCCTCTTATATGCAAGGCAGAGGCATTTAGAGGAATTTGGACTATGCTGCTTTAAAGGTAACCATAGCAACAGTTAAACCCAGACTTGGTCTGTTCAATTTCTGACTCAATTGACTCAACCAAACACAGTAACAGCCTAAATGAAACAGTGCATTCGTCCTGTTCCATTATCAAGGCAGACTTGATTGTCTAACAACATATAAATATAAAATGAAAGACACCCAGAGCAAAAACAAACAACGAAAAAAACATTGTTCAAAACCAAATAATCAATAGACTTAGACTTAGAGATGACTTAGATATTGAAATCATCAGACAGGTATTTAAAAATAACTATCAAGAATATATGGAAACGGACTTTGGCCCAGTGGTTAGGGCGTCCGTCTACCACATGGGAGGTCCGTGGTTCAAGCCCCGGGCCTCCTTGACCCGTGTGGAGCTGGCCATGCGCAGTGCTGATGCGCGCAAGGAGTGCCGTGCCACGCAAGGGTGTCCCCCGCATGCGGGAGCCCCACGCGCAAGGAGTGCGCCCGTGAGGAGAGCCGCCCAGCGTGAAAAGAAAGAGCAGCCTGCCCAGGAATGGCGCCACCCACACTTCCTGTGCCGCTGACGACAACAGAAGCGGACAAAGAAACAAGACGCAGCAAATAGACACCAAGAACAGACAACCCGGGGAGGGGGGGAAATTAAATAAATAAATAAATCTTTAAAAAAAAAAAAAAAAAGAATATATAAAAGGATATAGTACAGAAGGGGTCCTGCAGAAACAAAGAAAATGTGAGCAGAGTCTATGAATTTACAAGGAATAAGAAACGTACTAAAAGAGAAAAGGAATTCTATTAGTGGGTTCAGCAGTAAAGTTGAAACAGCTGACAAAATAATCATTAGGAAAGTAGAAATTACCCTATTGAAATACAAAGAAAAATGGTTAAATAAATCAATAAATCAGAACTAAGCATTAAAATGCTTGGGACAATATCAACTTGTTTAACACACCTGTAATTGCATTCCCAGGATTAGGGCATAAGAATGAGTCAGAAGAAATATTAAAAGAGATAATGGATAAGCATTTTTCAAAGATACTGAAAGACAATCAAACCACAGATTAAAATTTCAGAGAAACTCAGAGAACCCCAAGCAAGATAAATAGTAAACAACAACAGCAGCAGCAACAACAAACACACATACACACACACATACCCAAACACATCATAATCAAGCTGTTGAAGGCAACCAGAGAAAAATGTCAAATTACATGTTGAAATGCAAAGATAGATGTTACTGCAGACTTCCTATCTTAAAGTATAAAACTCTTAAGACAATGGAATAACAGCATTAATTTCCAGACAGAAAAAATTACTGCCATTCCAGAATTCTATATGCAAGGAAAATGTATTTCAATACAAAGTGAAGTAAAGATTATTTTAGGAAAACAAAAGCAAAGAACATTGATTGTCAGCATAAATGTGCTACAAAATTCTTAAAGAAAGGTTTTCAAGCAGAAGGAATATAAGAGAAAATTAGACCTCCATAAAGAAACAAAGTACTCTAGAAATGGCAAAATTAAATGTAAATATAAAAGACACATTTTTTCTTTTACATGAACTACATATAAATATTTTTGTCTATTTAAAGAAATAACAGTTGAAAAATATCCAAATATTCCATTTCTAGAGTACTTCTTTTCTTTACAGAGTTCTAATTGTCTCTTTTTATATTCCTTCTTTAAGAATTTTACCCAACTAAAAATGCTGATTGTCACATTCATTTAAAAATAAGACCCAGCTATATGTTGTCTATAAAAAAAGCCCAGACTAAATATAAAAATATAATTATATTAAAAGTAAATGTGTTTAAAAAGATTTATGTTGGCACAACCCCCCTCCCACACACACACACAAAATTGGAATGTCTGTATTTATTTTCGACAAAGTATATTTCAGGGCAACAAATATCACTGGGGATAAACAGACTCATTTACTAATGACAACAGTTTTGATTCATTAAAAGAGTTAGTATGGTTTTGTATCTCATAATAGACCTTCAAAATACATAACTCAGACTGATAAAATTGCATACAGAAATAGACAAAACCTCAATTACAGAGATTTTAACATTGGCAGAGCATGGAGATATAAAATGAGTCAGGATAGAGGAAACTTGAACACTATGAATCAACTTGGCTTAATACTGTATCTATAGATCACTCCACCTAAGAAGAGGAGAATAGGTATTCTCTTTAAGTGCATGCAGACCATTTACTAAGATAAACCACATTATGCATGATAAAACAAGTACTGATACATTTAAATGAGTTGCCCTTATAAGGAAATGAAAGCAGCTCAATTTACCAAGGCATAATAGCCAGGTCAAGGGCACACAATACATTTAAAGATGGTGTTCTCTAAGTCAGGGTTCTCTAGGGAAACAGAATCAACAGGAGATATCTTTAAACAGTATGAGATTTTATAAGAGTCCCTCACATGGCTATGGGTATGCATAAGGCCAGGTTCTGTAAGAAGGCTGCAAACCAGAGCTCCAATGAAAGTCCAATGAAAAGTCTTTGATGAGTTTCCAGGAGATGTAGGCTGTTCAAAGATGAGCTGGAAAATTCTCTCTGAATGCTGAAATCACTTCCCCTTTTAAGGCAATCAACTGATTGGATAAATCTCCCTGGTTGATCATAAATGTAATCAACGATCTATGCAGTAAACTCACTGATGACTAAAATCCATAAAATGTCCTTGTATTACAATTAACCCAGTGCTTGACTGACCAAACAACTGGGCCTAATTACCTGACTGAGCTGACACATTAGCCTAACCATCACAGGTGGGTGTACCAGAGTTTCTAGAATTCACAGCTGAGAGCAGACAGCCTTTAATGAGTGGTCCCTCCAGAGCCAGGTCTGATGTAAGGCTTAGCAGAGTTTACAAAACCATCTAAGGAAGGAATGCTAAGGGGTATAGAATCTTTCTTTTTGTAGTAATGAAATTGCTCTAAAATTTTTGAGATGATGTGATTATATAAAAGTCATTGATTATACACTACAGATAGAATAGCTAGATACAGCAGCTATGTACAGTGGGAGAAGATAGATAGTTAGATACAGCAGTTATGTACAGTGGGAGAAGCAGAGAGATTGAGAGGTGAGGGATTTTCTTGGTTGGTTGGTTGTTTTTTGTTTCTTATTATTGAAATAAGGAAATGCTCTAATAATGATTGAGTGATGAATGCATAGCTATGTGATTATAGTAAATGCCACTGGTTGTACAGTTGGGATGAATTGTATGCTTTATTAATATGTATCAATAAAATTGATTTTTTTAAAAAGAGAGACGTACTAGAAATAAAAACCATCAGTGCTGCAATAAGAGCAGTGGTGAGTTTCTTTGTGTCACAGCATAGGAACTGAAACCAGAAGAGTGAAGAGGTGTTAATCTGCTCAAACTGATACTAAGACAGCATCTACACTGGATTTTTTATGAGAAGTGTCCAAATTGCCTTTAACAAGCCAGTCCATACTATTTCTTCACACAAATATCTGGTTATCACTTGTAACAAAATCATGTTTTCCCAGTTTGTTTACATTCTACTAAAGTCCAATATAGTTAAAATGTGTTTTTGAATTTGTGATCATTAATATCATTTCAATATACAGAATATACAATGGAATTAAATTAGAAACTGATAAGAGAAAGATATCTGGGGATATTGTCAATTATTTGGAAACTAAAATATACACATCTTAAGGACGCATGTGTCAAAGTAATCAAAATTTTCAGGAAAGAGGAAATATTTTGAACTAAATTAAAATGAAAGCCCAACATATCAAAACATATGGACTGCAGTTAAAGAAGAACCTACAGGGAAATTTATAGTACAAAACATAAATAAATGCAGGTCTCAAAGCAATGAACTCAGCTTCCATTTGAAGAACTTGATAAAAAAGTACAAATGAAACTAAGGAAAAAAGCATAGAAGAAAGGAGAAGATAAAGAGAAGAAATCAGTCAAATAGAATACAGTAAAAATACATAAATAAAATAGAACCAGTTTAAAAACCTGGTTCCTTGAGATCAATAGCATTGACAACCAGTATTTCTCAATCTTTTTTTTATCATTATGACATCCCCTCCTTGTAAGGAACCATTTTTGACATTTCCCCCTCTAATTGCTGCCCCCCCATTGAAACCGAATACCACAGACATACTCTATTTCTGATTTTTAACTCTATTCTTAAAGGTTCTTTACACAAAAAAAAGTAAGATTTTTTTCATTCTCTCACCCCCCAAGAATCATGTTCACACCTGTGATTGTAATATGGACCCTATTGAGAATAATTGCTCAAAAAATTAGTTAGAAATGAAGAAGACCTAAATTACAACATCAGGAGTGAGAGAAGTGACACCACAGCAGATTTTAGATATATTCAATGGATAATCAGGAAATATCATGGACAGCTTCCTGTGAATAGACTCAATGACATAAATTAGAAAGGAAAATTTATTTAAAAGATGCAAAATATCAAAGCTCACTTTTGAAAAGATAATTGGAATAGCCTTGTACCTATGAAAGAAACTGAATTTCTACTTTAGAACTTTCCCATGAATAAAATTTAGGTGTAGATGAAGATAATACCAACTTTATATAAACTCTTCCTGAAAATGGAAAAGAAGTGTATATATCTCAACTTATCTATGAGGAAAGAATTTCCCTCACATCAAAGACAGGCAATGATATTTTAAGAAAATAAACTGCAGATCAATATCCCTTACTAAAACAGTTACAAAAATTCTGAACCAAATTTTAGAAATTGAATTCAGCACTATATAAAAAGTTAAGATGGGATTATCTCAGGTATATAAATTTAGTTTAAATTTTATCTGACTGCAGCACATTATAAAGAATGATAATCAAGACAGCAATATTGGCATCAAGACAGAAAAAATAAATGAACATAATAGAAGGTTGAGAAATAGGCCTATACATGATGTTTAATATTTGACATAAGTTCAAAGGCAATTCAGTGTAGAAAGATAATCTTTTCAACAAATGATGCTGGAGCAATTGAATAACCTTATGAATAAAAGCACCCTTAAACTATACCTCATACAGTATACAATAATAAATTCAAATTGATGAAAGTATAAATGCAAAACTAAAAACATGAGAGAAAATCTTTGTGACTTTGTGTTTGTCAAAGATTTCTTAGATAAAACACCAAAAGAATGATCCAAAAAAGAAAAATAATAGATACATTGGACTTCATCAAAATTGGGAAACTTTTTTTTCTGCTTTATTAGAGAAAAATCATGCATAAATGACAGAATTCTCATAAACCAACCTGTAATTAACACACTGCTTTGGTGTGGAACATTTATTGCAATTGATGATAGTACATTTTTATAATTCTACTACTAACTCAAGTTCACAGTATAACTTAGGGTCCACTGTATTTGTAGTGTAGTTCCATGGATTTTTTAAAAGTTGTTATGCTGTAACTATATGTATTCTAACATTTCACTTTTTAACTACTTCAGTTATATATTTCACCACTGTTAATTATGTTCAAAATGTGCTACGATCACCACCACCATACATTACCAAAACATTTCCATCATTCCACTTAAAGAGCCCTGTACATTTTATTTTATTTTATTTTATTATATATTTTTTATTTTTTTAATTTTTTTATTTTTTATTGACTTTGTAATAATATTACATTAAAAATATATATGTGAGGTCCCATTCAACCCCATCCCCCCACCCCCCCTCTCCCCCCCCCAACAACACTCGTTCCCATCATCATGACACATCCATTGGATTTTGTAAGTACATCTTTGGGCACCTCTGCACCTCATATACATTGGTTCACATCATAGCCCATACTCTCCTCCATTCCATCCAGTGGGCCCTGTGAGGATTTACAATGTACATTTTAAACCTTAACTTCCAATTCCCTAGCCCCATCCCATCCTCTGATAAACTATATTAGAAATTCTAACGCTATGAATTGACTTGTTCTAATTATTTCAAATCAGTGAGATCGCTCAATATTTGCCTGTATTAGTCAGCCAAAGGGGTGCTGATGCAAAATACCAGAAATTGGCTGGTTTTTATAAAGGGTATTTATTTGGGGTAGGAGCTTACAGATACCAGGCCATAAAGCATAAGTTACTTCCCTCACCAAAGTCTATTTTCATGTGTTGGAGCAAGATGTCTGCTGATGTCTGCAAGGGTTCAGGCTTCCTGGGTTCCTCTGGGCTCAGCGCCTGTTTTTTCCACTAGGTCAGCTGTAGACTATGAGGCTCTCTAGGCTTTGCCTCTCTCCACAAGGTCAGCTGTAGATTATGAAGCTATCTAGGCTTTGCCACTCTTCACAAGGTCAGCTATAGATGATCAGGTGAACAGCTCTGTCTCTCCCTGGGGCTCCAGCTTCAGCATCAAACTGTGATATCAAAACTCCATCATTAAAAGCCCTTAACTCTGTCCTTCCCCATGCTTTTTATCTGTGAGTCCACACCTACCAAAGGGTGGGGACTCAATGCCCTACTGGCACAAGAGTTTCACATAATTAATCAAGTAAACCTATGAATCCAATATTATCTAATATGCCCAGAGGAGAAGATGAGTTTGCAAACATAATCCAATATTTCTTTTTGGAATTCATCAATAATATCAAACTGCTACATTGCCCTTATGTGTCTGGTTTATTTCACTTAAAACAATGTCTTCAAGGTTCATCCATGTTGTGACATGTATTGGGACTTCATTCCTTTTGATAACTGAATAATATTCCATGTATGTATATAGCACATTTTATTTAAACATTCATAGGTTGATAGAAACTTAGGTTGCTTCCAACTTTTGGCAATTGTGAATCATGCTGCTATGAACATTGGTGTGCAAATATCTGCTCAAGCTGCTACTTTCAATTCTTTTCATTATATACTTAGTGGTAGGATTGCTGGATCATATGATGTTTTTATACTTAGCTTTACTGAGGAACTGTCAAACGATATTCCACAGTGGCTTCACCATTTTACATATCTACCAGCAATGAATAAGTGTTCCTAATTCTCTGCATTCTCTCCAACACTTGTTATTTTCCATTTTTGTTAATAGAAGACATTCTAATGTGTAATAAATGGTATCTCATTGTGGTTTTGATTTGCATTTTCCTAATGGCTAATTATATTGAGCATTTTTTTTCATGTGTTTTCTGGCCATTTGTATATCTATTTTGGAGAGATGTCTGTTTGGTCATTTGCTCATTTTCTAAATGGGTTGTTTATCTTTTTTGTTAAGTTGAAGGATTTCCTTATATATAAGATAGTGGATATTATTACTTTATGGGATGTTGTTTCCAGATATTTTCTCCAACTGTGTAGTTTGTCTTTTTACTTTCATGATAAAATACTTTGAGGAACAAAAGTTTTAAATTTTGATGAGGTCATAATTATCTACTTTATCTTTTTTTTTTTGCTGGTCCTGTGGGTATCAGAGAAACCATTGTCTAATACAAGATCCTGAAGAAACTTCCCTATACTTTCTTCTAGAAGTTTGATAATTCTAGCTCTTACATTTAAGTTTTTGATCCATTTTGAATTGATTCTTGTATATGGTGTGAGGTAGGAGTCATTGTATCTTTCAAGTGGAGATCCAGGGTTCTCAGCACCATTTGTTGAAGAGACTGTTCTTTACTAACTGAATGGTTTTTGTCAAAAATCTGTTGGCCATAAATCTGAGGGTTGATTTCTGAGCTCTCAGTTTTATTCTTTTTGTCTATCTTTGTGCCAGTATCATGCTGTTTTGATTACTGTGGCTTTGTAATAATTTTTACTTACTTTTTAAAAAAATTATTCCCTCCCCTCCTGAAGATGGATTTTTCATCTGTATGGTCATTGTTTGTTCACCTTCTCCAGGAGGTACTGGGAACTGAATCCAGGACCTCTCACATGGGAGGTAAGTGCCCAATTACTTGAGGCACATTTGCTTCCCAAGGGTTGTGGCATCTTATTGTTGTGGTGGTATGGTGTCTAGGTCATTGTGGCAGCTGTGGCATCTAGCTTGTTGCAGTGGGTGTGGTGTTTAGCTCATTGTGTGAGTGCAGTGTCTGCCTGTTTTCTTTAGGAGGCACCAGGACCCAAACTTGGAATCTCCCATGTAGTAGGCAGGCACCAAACTGGTTGAGCCACATCTGCTTCCCTGTAATAAGTTTTGATGTTAGGAAGTGTGAATCCTCAAACATCATCTTTTTTTTTTTATCAAGGTAGCTTTAGCTGTTTTGGGCCTCTTACACTTCCATATAAATTTGATGGTTAGTTCTTCCATTTCTGCAAAGAATGTTGTTGGAATTTTGATTGGGATTGCATTGAATCTATAAATTGATTTTAGTACTTTTGACATGAATGATATTTAGTCTTCCAATCCGTGGACATGGAATGACCTTCCATTTATTTATTTTATTTCTTTTAGAAATGTTTTGTAGTTTTCTGTGTACAAGCTATATATATATTTGGCTAGATTTATTCCTAGATATTTGATTCTTCTAGTTGCTTTTGTGAATGGAATTTTTTTCTTGATTTTTTCTTCTGTTTGTTCATTCCTTGTGTATAGAAACATTACTTATTTTGGGGTGTTGATCTTATGCCTCACCACTTTACTGAATTAATTTTTTACTTCTAGCAGCTTTGTCATGGGTTTCTCAGTATTTTCTGTACATAGGATAATATCCATAATTAGGGTAAGTTTTACTTCTTCCTTTCCAGTTTGGATCCCTTTTATTTCTTTTTCTTGCCTAATTGCTCTGGCAAGAAATTACTGTACAATGTTGAATAACAATGGTGACAAGATTCTTGCTTTGTTCTTGATCTTAGAAGGAAAGCATTGTGTCTTTCACCATTAAGTAGGATGTTAGCTGTGGGTTTTTCATATATGCCCTTTATCATGTTGAGGACATTTCTACTATTCATAGTTTTTGAAGTGTTTTTTATAAGAAGTGGTCCTGGATTTTGTAAATTGCCTTTACTGCATCTAGAGAGGAGGTTGTATGCTTTTTACCTTTGTTACGTTAATGTGGTTTATTACAATAATTGATTTTCTTATGTTGAATCAACCTTGCATGACAAGGATAAGTCCAACTTGATCATGGTATATAATTATTTTACAATGCTGTTTGATTTGATTTGTAAATATTTTGTTGAGGATTTTTCATCTATGTTCATAAGAGATAATGGTCTGTAGTTTTCTTTTCTTGGGGTATCTTTATCTGACTTCATATGAGGTAGATGTTAGCTTCATACAAAGAGTTAGGGAGTATTCCTCCTCTTCAATTTTTTGGAAGAGTTTGTGCAGAATTGGAATTGATTCATTTGGAATTTTTAATAGAATTCCCTTCAGAGGCCATCTGGTGCTAGGTTTTTCTTTGTTGGGAGATTTTTGATTACTGATTCAATCTCTTTACTAGCAATTGGTTTGTTGAGATTTTCTAGTCCTTCTTGAGTCAATATAATTTGTTTGGGTATTTCTAGGAATTTGTCTGCTTTATCTAGGTTATGTTGTGAAATATGAAATCAAAGAAAATGCCCACACAAATACATGTCCATAAAACTCATATTACTCTTATATATATACACACACACATATATGAGTACTATATATATTAAATAAATAAACTTATTTATTTATTTATTTTAGGAGGTACCAGAAATTGAACCCAGGCCCCTGTACATGGGAAATTGGCATTCAATCACTTCGCTACAGCCACTCCCCAATATCTATATTTTTAAAAGTCAAAATTTGTATGCAGCCCAAATGTGCATTAAGGTGAATGTCTAAAGAAATTGTGGTACATCAATATAATAGAATACTAGAAATTCTGTGCATTTTAAAAGGAATGAACTACGTATACAACAACGTGGATGAATCTCAAAATAATTATGCTGTGTACAAGAAACCAAACAAGAAAAGCTGCATAATATGGTAGATTTACATAAAAAATCTTGAAAATGCAAGCTTCTTGTAGCCATAAAATGCAGATAGTTATGAATTGAAGATTAAAAGATGGGCAGGTGAGACAGATTTCAGAGAGGTAGAAGGAAATTTTTCATGGTGATATGCATGTTTATAATCTCAATCGTGATGCAGTTTTCATGGATGTTTACATATGCAAAAATCTATTTATTACATACTTTATATAAGTACAGTTTATGGCACATCATTTTTAAAGCTTTATGCAAATGTTTTGCAGAGCTTTAATAAACATTTCCAGGAAACGAAACCACCCTAATATCCTGGTGAATATATAAACATATCAAGGTACTTCCATACAATGGAATATTATTCAGCAATAAAAGTAAAGGAACTGTATGCAATAATATGAATTACACACTAAAAGCAATAATCTAAGTGAAAGAATACAGACAACATCTACAAAGTGCATGATTTCATTCATGTGACTTTCTGGAAAAGGAAAAGCTTTGGAACAGAAAACAGGTCAGTTGTTGCTAGAGGTGGAGAGGGAGGGAATAAGTTGATTACAGTGAGGCAAGAGGGAAATCCTGAGGGATGAAACTGTTCTATAGCTTGTCTGTGACAGTATTTGCACAATTGCATGCATGTGTACTCCTAGAGAAGCTGAATTTTACTGTTTGTAAATTATAATTCAATAAAACTGCCTCTAAGATAAGACTATTTTTTTAAACTGAACAAAGTTATATTAATGTTATAATATGTAACTATCTGGCAAAAATACAAACAAAGCAAACTATGGGCAGTAGTGTACAGTAATTTATTAATAATCTTCCATTAATTGTAAAAACATGAAATATACTAAGTGAAAGAAACTAGAGAAAGGTACTACATATTGTTTGACTCCATCAATGTGAAATACATATACAAACAGAATAGCAACAGAAACAGAATAGCAACTATGTATGGCAGATGAAGACAGATTGAGAAGTGCTTATTACGGGGTAGAGTTTTTTGTTTATTTGTCTCTTTATTATTATTTTTATTATTGGAATAATGCTTTAATAATAAATGAAGTGATAAATGCACAACTGTGTGATCATACCAAATACCATTGATTGTACTCTTTGGATGGATTTTATGATTTATGACTATGTATCAATAAAAATGATTTTAAAAGGAAATAAATTTCCTTTCTTTTCCATTCAAGTGATTACATTCATACAACCAATTATCATTCACTATGCTAAGTGCAAGCTTCAGAGCGTACTGGTTTATTACACAAGAATTCTAAAGATGTATTCTTGCCTTTTCTTCCATCTTAATTCTTTCCTCTTCCATAAAAGTGGTTTACCTTGCCGCTCTTGTCACAGATTTTCTGAAGCAAGGTTGTACTTAAAATGATGTATTATTAAATATTTTCTTACTATACTGAAGAATTAAAAGCAGGTAAATGTAAAGTATGGTGCTTTTTCATCAAATATCTTAAAATGCATTTAATTACTTAATTAAGCACTCATCTACCTTAAAGCAGTGTTTCATAACCTTTATTAAATCCCTAATTCTCAACTCACAGAAGCTTTCCTGAGCTGTGTATTCTGCAATTTGTATTATGAGAATGATAGTGCCTTTTTATGGTTTTCAAATATAAAATATTTTTCTAATATTAAATGTGATTTCTCAAATACATATATACCTTATCTTCTCCAAAATCTCTGCCAACCTACTTTGTCTTTTACACTTCCTCCCATTCTTAAGAACACTCCCATTAAACTAGGACATTACTTTAAACAGCAGGACTGTATCCTTGCCTGCTCTCTTGGGTCTCAGCACCATTTTGAACCATTCCTGCAACTCGATGTCTTTTGAATATTTTGCTAATACAAAATAAATATTTACAGTTTCATTATGTCTTCTGACTGGCAGCCTTTGACATAATTTTCATCTAAATTAAAAGAGAAATAAAGAATAACAATAAAATCTACAAAACTTAAACATTCAAACCTCATTCTCTTTGCTATTCTTACCCCAAGGAAATTAGCAACACACCTGCTGAGGCCTGTTCATTCTCATCAGATCCTGGTGATCTTTGATACCATATGTTTTCAAGAGGCTTCATGGGAAAAAATTAGCATACAAAGGAAACTAAATTGCCTTGTTTGTCTTTGCAGAAAATGGCTTTTCCAGACCTTAATTTTGCAAGTTCTATCTTGTGCAAATATTAAGTTTTGGCTGAACATGGTCGCCCAAAGATGTTAGGTTCTGAACCTAAGAATATGCTACTTACATGGAAAAATGAATGTTGATATGTGATTAAATTAAGGCTCTTAAGACAGGAGATTAGGATATTATCCTGAAATATCAGAGTGGATATAATCTAATCACAAAGGTCCTTATAAGAATTAGGTAAGAGGATCAAAATTAGGAGAAGGCAATGGGATGGCAGAAACTGAGTAACATGGACAAAAACCAAGGATGATGTCAGCCTCAAGCAGGAACTGGCAAATAACAGACTCTCTCCAGGAGCCTCTGGTAAGAATCAACTCTGCTGATATCTTGATTTCAGCTCTGCAAGACTCATTTCAGAATACTTACATACAGAACTCTGAAGTAATTAATTTGGGTTGTTTTAAGCCACTAAATTTGTGAATATTTCTTATAGCAATAGGAAAGTAATACAAAGACCAATACAATATATTACCATCCTATTAGATTAATGGGGGGTTACATTAAATTCAATGAGATATAGAAAAAGTTCAATACTCTGAAGAGCAAATGAAAATAATTTGATGTGTTACCTTTTAAAAAATCATCATAAGAGAAACGGATGTGGCTCAGGTGATGGGCTCCCACCTACCACATTGCAGGTCACTGGTTGGGATCCCGGTGCTTCCTGAAGAGGACAGTGGGCTAACATGACAGGCAGGTGTGACAAGCTGACACAACAATGCCACAAGAAGAGGGAACATAATGAGAGACACAACAAAGCAGGGAGCAGAATTCCCTGGTGCCTCCTAAAGAAGACAGTGAGCTGACAGGACAAGATGATGCAATAAGAGACATGGGAGAAAAAACGATGAGAGTCAACAAAAGCAGGGAGTGGAGGTGGTTCAAGTGATTAGACACCTTCCTCCCACATCAGAGAGGTCCCAGGTTCAGTTCCTGGTGCCTTCTTAAAAGAAAACAAGGAAGACAAACAGACACACAAGTGCAAACTACAAGGAGAGTAGAAAGAAATAAAATAATAAATTTTAAAAAAATTATGTTGCAAAGAATGAGGTCAATCAGTCCTAGAATGACAAGCCATGGGATAAGAAAGGATTTATTGTAGATCAAATGGGTTTGGATAGGATCAGAATACATATCTCATCTGTATATTTGGTGCTGGCCAGACTATACATATTTGAATACATTCCGCATGTGAGAAACTTACCTTGGGTCAGTCTTAGGCAAGGGCATGTGGCCTGTCGTGGTCTTAGCAGCCAGTGAGACTCTTCATAAGTGTGGACTTTAGACACATGCTCTAGTATTGAGCAAAGAGAAGAAACACTTTTTTCCATCCAAAAGTAATGCTCCTCTCTCCTCACCTCTCTCCAGAGAACTCTACAGTGAGCAATTAAAAAAAAAAGCTATAACAACAAAAGAGAATTAGGGATTATAAAGGCAAAGTAGAAATAAAAGTGATGGGACAAAAGAGTACTTTGTTGTTGTTAATGTTGCTGCTGTTTTCTTTCAATGCAGCTCTGGGAAAGATAAAGTAAACGAGAGCCTTGGGAATCTTCATTCCTTTACATGTTACTAAGGAGTGGAAATTGCTGAATGGGCTCTCCGAGCCATTTCAAATGTTCTTCTTTGTACTAAAGGCCTTCTTAGGACGTACAGGGATAGGGCAAAATTGGACAACCCTGCCTCATAGGGAGGGATTAGAGAAGCAACTCTTTCCTTTAGTGGTTTGTTGTTTTTCAATAATAACAATAATAATCTCTACCAAATATTAGTATTATCTTCATGTTAGGACGTTGGCATTCACTTTACTTGGCCTGTTAGATTTAATTTAATCTGCAAAACAATTGTAAAGAAGTACATATCATCATTTGTATACTATAGACACAAAAACTGAGGCTTAGAGATATTTGACAAGTTGGTCAGAAACTTCTCAGCAAATAGATGATGGCACTAGAAATTAAACTCAATTTTGTTAGATTCAAGGCAAGTGGTCTTGACCATTTCACTCTATTGTTTCTTATCCATGTCAACCTAAGTGAATTTTCTCCAAAGTTTGCTTTTCATAGTGCAAGCATTTCTGTGTCTGAGATGCAGGATTGAACACATGTTGCCTACATTCCTTTTCCTGATCAAGGCCTATAGCTTCTTCCTCTGAGCAGCCAGAGTGATTACCAAGTAATTGCTCACCAACAAAACCTCCCTATTAGTATCTAAATTTCCTTTCCTTTTATCTAGCTCTACCTTATCTGACTCCTATGACCAATGATATGAAACTTAAATATTTGCTTGGTAAACTCTCTTAAAATGAAATGTTTGTCTATGTCAAAATCCAGTCTCAACCAAATTTTTAGTGGGAAACATTCTGTTCTCATCTTTATGAATGAGGAAACAGTTTTACTGGAAAGTGAACAAATCTACCATGGGTCATATATCTAATGAAGATGATATGGCATTATATCCATCTCATTCTTATTGAAATAATCTCTAACACTTCAAAATAAAAATTTTGATATTTCTTGAACCCTGTATATATGTTCTTCACTTAGGGTCTGTATCAGATACTGCATAACAATTTACCCCCAAACTCAGCAGCTTTTAATAGCAAATCTAGGAAATCTCACAGATTCTAAGGGCCAGAAACTCAAGAGCAGTTTAGCTGAGTGGCTCTAGTTCAGGGTTTAACATGAGATTGCTGTCAAGATTTTGGCCAGAGCTGCAAACATTTAAAACCTTAACTAGGCCTGGAGGACCTACTTCCCTATGACTCACTCACATGGATGCAGGTTAGTGGCCTCAGTTCCTCACCATGAAGGCCTTTCCTTAGGGCTGCTTGTTGTGTCCTCCCAACATGGCAGCTGGTTTCTTCCACAGTAAGTGATCCAAGAGAAGGAGACCAAGACACAACCTCAAAGTTTTTTATCATCTAATCTCGAAGTTGTACATCATTACTTTTGTGTTATTTGATTTATTAGAAGCAAATTACAATCTAGAGCCCAGACTAGAGAGGGGGGGAATTGGGATCCAACCTTTGAGGAAGTATCAAAGAATTTGTGGACTTAAATTTTAAGTCACTACAGGGATTTTGCTTTGAAATTCCCACTGGTTGAAATGCTCTCCCCTTTGATATCTGCTTGGCTTACTCCCTCAATTCTTCCAATTCTTAGTTCAAACCTTACTTTATCAAAGAAGCCTATGATGAGCACTGCAGCAAAATCTGTTGGTATTCTGCCCAGATTTCCTCATATCCATATTGTCATTTTCTTGTGTCCCTTCCCTAGCTTTTCCTTCTAACACCTGTATTTTTGACATTTGGAGGATTGCCCTCATGCTACTGGAGCTGATTTGCCATTTGCAGAGAATCAGAAGTGCTTGGGATTTTCCATTCCTTCTTATACCCACTAGGGTGGCCCTTAGCTAATAACTGACTGGTGTGAGTGGAAAAACCCAGAACCCTTGTTTTCTGTTGAGGCAGAATGTGATTTATACCCTAAATCTCCCCTGCTGAATCAGACTGAGGTCAAGAATTTTCCTGACATTTCTAATTTATTTGTTTTCATCCTCTTTCCTGTCTTGCTAACCACAATCTACTACCACTTTCTCTGTATATTACTTTTAGTAAATCATTTGCACGCTAAGCTTCACCTTTGGGTGAGCTTCTAGAGAGTCTTATTTCAGAGAACTATCCAATTTAATTCTACAAAATGGCTACCACCTACATATACATCTCTGATACTCATTACATTTTTATTTTCAAATAGCACTTATCACCTTTTACTACACTAAACAATTTTCTTATATATTCATTTATTATTTACTACTTGAATCCAAAAACAAAACAGTAAGTACAAAATAGGGCAAGGTAATTTTCTATTGTTTTCTAATTAATCCTATGTAGCATATAGACTTTGCTGTCTTTATTACATTGGAAATTTTGTTGTAAGGCTAATGATTACTAGTTAAGTAAATAGTTGACAAAGTACAAATTACATTGGAGGAGTTGTGAATTCAACCTGAGTAAATGCTGTCTGACTGATGCCCAGACTCTGGAAATTTTTACAAAGAAGTGAAGGATTTGGAAGAAATTAATGAGAATCACAATCAGTCTTGGCCAACCAATGTGCAGAGTAGAAAACTGGCATCCAGAAGTCTTTCTTAGCATCATATTAATAACTAAAATCATAAATCTTAAGCCTCCATCACTCTTCTATGCAGAGTGAAACCTACTCATGAATATGCAAGAACAGAAATTGAAGATTGCATAAATCTCCCCCAATGTCCTGCTCAGAACACAGGCATTTTGACAAGAGAGTTGGGAGCAGGGTGTATGTGTGTGGAGGTATACAAATGACTGTATAAGCGAGTATGTAAGTGTTGTATGCTGTATCCCTTTTTCTTTTACAGATGTTTTCTCTTGTCATTTGTAAGTTTTCTATATGTTTATTCCTTACTGTTGACAGATGATGTCAAAGTGGCTGTTGATCTCATGCACAAGTTTAATTGTCAAGACTGTATCAAAGAGCCAGCAAGAAATGGAAGTTCACCTGTTTCTTGTTTACCCACATTTAATATCTCTTACTCCAATTCACTAGTTGTGTGAAGCACCAAACATTTTATAATTTTGATCTTCTTTTCCCTTTCCCCTTCCTCTATGGCTATTAGAGATGATAGAGTATAGTTTGAAAGAATGTGAATGTGAAGAAATAAAATTCTTGATTATTATACTCTTAATTGAATCATAAACATGCACATAAATATTCATAATCCATTTAGTAGTTGCTGTATTGATCTTCTTTGTTATTTGACAAAAAATAGAAGTCTCTTTCACTGGGTTAAGGGCAGAGAAACCTACATTTAAAAAGTCTAAATCAATGGACTCTGGTCAACCAATGGTTTTATATAGCACATAAAACATTCCAGAGTGCTCTTCCTCCACAGAATCTTTGAACAAATAGCAAAAGCTAGCATAGCTATCTGTCACAGAACCCCAGAAAACAGTCATAGGGTTGCAGGATTTGGTGAGTGCCAAATCAAGAGAAAAATAACTATGAAAAGATTAGGAGAAGCTGGTGTCACCTTTGCTGGCCCCTTATCACCTCTCTGGTGCTGTGTGGGGCCATCCTGTGCTCTCTTCTGTCAGACATTGGCACTGTGAGAGCAGAGTTAACTCTATGTGCGTACTCTGGTGTCTGTAAGTAAGTACTGATCTATCTGGTGGTAGCCTGAGAGACTGAGCCAGGAAACTCATCTCTACTTTATATTCCTAGAATTATCCATGCGGTCAGAAGCAGTTGGCATAAACCTAAAGCAGTATAAAAAAATAATTGTCAAAGTGGCCTGGGGCAAGTGATTATTTTCTAATAGTCATACAATAGAGCCTCTGGGAGGCTGAGAAGTCTAATTCATAGGGAGTAAAAGGGGGCATTCAAATTTCTGTAACTGGGAGAATTTCTAAGGCTAAGAGCAAGCACAAACCCAAGAAGATACAGACTCAGAAGAATTGGAGAAAACCCTGCACTTATATTTGCCTTGGGCTAATCTTGATAAGATAGATAAATTATGAGTGACAGCACCAGTCAACATACCGCAAATTAGCAAAGACTATGAAAGGATGCTTTTCTGTTTGTTTGTTTTGTTTGTGTGTGTGTGTTAGGTCCTGGAATTCAAGAAAATTTCTGTCAAATCACTAGCTGAATACAAATTTCTGGAATATGAAGCTCATGTACTAATAATAGAGTTATTATCTCAGGTACTAAAATATACAGTGTGCAAAAAATGATTACAACACAAATAAACAAGAAGCTATGCAAAGGAACAAGATTAAGATCCAGAAACTATCAATGAAGGAAATCAAACTTTGAATATTAGAGAAAAAAAATAGATAGACAAGTGGACAAAAAGCACATGTTAAGATGCTCAACATTGTTAGCCTTTCAGGAAATGCAAATCCTAGCCACAGTGACATATCATTTCAGAGTTGAAGAGAATATGGAGAAACAGGAAGACTCATACATTGCTGGCAGGAAGGTTAAACAGTATAGCTGCTGCTGAAAAGATTTTGCCAATTCCTCAGAAAGTTAAGTCTAGAATTAACATATGATCTGGCAATCTCTCTTCTAGGAATATACCCCAAAAAACTGAAAGCAGAGAATCAAACAGATAGTTGCACACCAATGCTCATAGCAGTATTATTCACAATTGCCAAAAATGGAAGCAACTTGTTTCCATAAACAGAACAATGGGGAAACAAAATGTGGTATATACATAACAACAGAATATTATTCCGCCATAAGAAGGAATGAAATGCTGATACATTAGACTTCATCAATGAACCATGTAGACATCAGGTTGAGTAATATAAATCAGACAGAAAAGGACAAATATTGCATGATCTCCTGATATAAAATAATGAGAATCAGCAAATTAACTAGAGTAAAAAACTAGAACATAGTTTATCACTGAACTGGGGTGGGGGCAGGAACTGGGGAATTAAAACTTAATTTTACAGAGTTTCTCTTTTAGATGAGGTAAAAGTTTTGGTAATGGATGTCGGTCATGGTAGTACAAGATTATGAGTGCAATGAACAACAATGAAATATATATTAGAATTGTGGATAAAGGGGAAATTTTAAGTTGTATATATTATTAGAATACATTTTAAAAACAGAATTGTACAACACAAACAGTGAATGGCTAATATACTCTATGGATTATAGTTAATAGTATAATTTTTTTTACTGAATGAACAAAGTTAACATACTAATGTAAAGTGTTAGTAATAGGGAAAAGTGTGTGTATAAGTGTGGGTATAGGAATTCTGTATTTTCTGCATATTTTCTGTAAAGCTACTATGTCTCTAATAGAAAAGTTACAGTATAAAAAGTCTAAGCCATCAATCTTAGGCCAGTTGAATCTTTCCAATAATTTATAATGGATAATTTTACTTATTCATTCATTAAATAATTATTTATTGAAGGCCTATTATGTGTCAAGCACTATTCTAGGACTTGAAATTACGGCAGGGAACAACACAAACAAACTATTCTCATGTAGTTTATCATTTACTGATGTTTCAGATACTATTCTTAAACTTTTACAAGAGATGCCATTCACATAGACCATTTCTTGATAGAATGCCTGTGCGGTTTAAATAAAAGACAGAAATAAGTTTGACTTCAATAAGTTGACATCGTGCAATTGAGGAATTTCAGGTGTAGAGTTGCAATCAAGTGAGAGAGTGAAGCAAGTTGGGGTGGAAGAACAGTATTTTAATTTAGGATGTATTGAGTTGAGATGTTTACTAGACATCCATGTGAAGATGTCAAAAAAGCAGTTATAAGTGTCTGGAATTGGGGAGTGTTCTGGGCTAGAGATATACAGCTTTTGTTTTATTGGAGAACTTGTAAGTTTACAAAACAATCATACATAACATGCAGAATTCCCACATATTACCCCACCACCAAAACCTTGAATTGTTGTGGAGCATTTGTTACAAATTATGAAAGAACATCAGCAAAAAATATGTAAGTCAGAAAATGAAAATTATGACAGGGAAATATTTTCACTGAGATGATGAGAGTTCAATAAACACCTGACATAGGCAAGAAAAAAGAGTCATTCAGATATAAGTGGAAAGAATATTCCAGTGAATAGGAACAGAAGTACAAAAGCCCTGGCTGATGGGATTGGAGTAAGAAAGTGCCTCCTGTATTTTTGGAATATCTAGGAAAATGATGTGGCCACAGTAGAGTGATCAAACAGAGAAGTAACTGGGAACTAGCTCATAAAGAATCTTTCAGATCCTTTAATCTGAGTGTAATGAGGGGCCATTGTACGATTTTGAGGATAGCAGCAGTGTGATTGGACTTGAATTTATAAATAACTTTTTGGTTACTGATTTGAAAAAATTCTATATGGGAAACAAAGATGCAAGAAAGAAGAGGAGTTAGAAAGTTATTTTAAAAATCTAACCAGGAGATCATGGAGTTTTGGACTATGACCTACCAGTGGAGGTAGAGTCTTTATTTGTGTTTCCTCAAAAGTAGACCTTAAGGAAATTATTTCAGGGCAAATAATTTATTTAAGAGGAAGAGAAATATGTACAGGAGAGTGGAAAAGTTAGATAAGAAGGGAAGAAAGTTAATGCAGGATGCATCATCAAAAAAGTTTTCCCTGCCTGTGGGCACATGGTGTTCCTTTCCTCAGAAGGCCTCTGGGAGAAAATGTAGAACATACTTCAGTTATCTGAGCCAAGGGGTGAGGGAGCTAGGAAATATTTCTGACAAATTCCTATCCATCAGTGACTGAGGGCTGCTTGAGGGGACATTTATGGCTTGCCTTCCTGCTTGTCAAGGATGCTCCTATAGCAGGTGAAAAGTCCTCAGGCAGAGTCCTGCGTTTTCATAGTAAGTATTCTTCGTCATGTAGAGGGGAATGCTGAGAGGATATGGAAGGGGCACTGAGAGAAGCTGCTTTTGTTAGTAAGAAGTGCTTAGATTCTGTGTATATTTTGAAACTAAAAATTGAACATAAAAATGTGATATATAGGTTTGATCAATTTCTATTAGGTAGAACATACTTATTAAGATTCACAGAGTTTCTGAGAAGCCATTGAAGGGAAAGGAACTGTGGGGGCAGGGTGCATGCGCAAGCGTGTGGACAAGGTAGTGGTAAGTGCAGTCAGGTTAGTCCCAACTCATTGGACTATATTTGCTGTTCTCTCCTTCCTTCCCCACACATACATATTAGTGGAGGGCATTCTATTTGCATTTCTTTTCAATCATTGCCAAAGTTTTTTTTTTAATTTTTAAAAAAATTTAATGAAATATATCACTCATACATAAACATACATAAACAATAAGCATATAATAGTTGTGAACTTACAAACCAAACATATGTAACACCAAACAAACATACATAACATCTCACCCTACCACCAATAACTTGCATTGTTTTTAAACTTTTCAAATTAATGATTAAAGAGCATTGCTGAAATATTACTACTAAACAAAGTAGTTTTCTCCTAACCAATCTGATTGTTATTATCTTTATATCATTTATATATGAACATATATAAACAAGTGTATAGTAAAAGTTATGAACTTACAAAGCAAACATGCATAACATCATACAGGGGTCCCATACATCAACCCTCCACCAACACCTTGCATTGTCATGAGATGTTTGTTACAAAATATGAAAGAACACTGTCAAAATATTACTACTAATCATAGTCCTTATCTTACATTTGGTGTGTTTTTCCCCCAACCGACCCTATTATTACTTTTTAAATATATTTTTTATGACAGAATTTGTAAACTTATAAAACAATCATGCACATATGCAGAATTCCCAAACAATGCCCCTCCATCAACACATCACAATGTGGTGAGTCATCTGCTACAAATAAAATAATATCATCTGATTGTTATCATGTCCATAATATACATTTGGCTCACATTTTCCATAATGCCTTAGTATCAACACAGTACATCTTTTGCATAGATGCAAGAATATTATATTATTACTACTAACCAAAGTCCTTAGTCGCCTCAGCTGTATTTTTCCCATGCTTTTCCACATTCCCATCACCCTGCATAGTGATATACATTTGTCTAGCTAACAAAGGACACTGTTGCATCTGTACAATCAACCACAGTTCTCACCCACCTCTTGGTTTATTGTGCTATCCAGTCCCTAGATTATTCTCAAGCATTCTGTCAATTGACATTTCCATAACTAGACGACTATTTTCATTCACATCCCCATTTATAAACTAGCTGTTACTCACTGTGTGTTACCATCCATTCTATACATTTCCACGATTTTACAGTAAAGCTTATTAAAACTTCTACATACATTAAACATCAGTAGTACACTCAGTCCTTCTCTTATCTCCTTTAAGAATCCACTACCTACCACCAGATTTAGAAAATATTGTCCAATAATTTCTTCTGGAAGTTTTATGGTTCTTGCTTTTATTTTTAGTTTTTTTAATCCATTTTGAGTTAATTTTTAGAAAAGGTGTGAGATAGGGGTCCTCTTTCCTTCTTTCAGCTATGGATGTCCAATTTGTCAGCACCATTTGTTGAATGGATTGTTCTGCCTGAGCTGGGTGAGTTTGACAGGATAGTCAAAAATCATTTGACCATACCTGTGAGGGTCTGTTTCTGAACCATAAATTTGGTTCCATTTGTCTATTTTGTCTCTCTTTAGGCCAGTACCAGGTTGTTTTTTCCACTATAGGTAGATATTTTGATTTAAAGTCAGAGATGAGGGTTCACGTCTCCTTTTTATGATGTTTTTGGCTATTCAGGACTCCTTACCCATGCAAATAAATTTAATGAGCGTGTTTTCAATTTTTTCTTTAATGCTGGTGTTATTTTTACTGGGATTGCATTAAATCTGTATATCAATTTGAGTAGAATTGACATCTTAATGATATTTAGTCTTCCAATTCATGAGCATGGAATGTTGTTCCAGTTATTTAGAGATTTTTTGAATTATTTTAACATTGAGAGTGCAGTTTTCTGAATACAAGTGCTTTACATCATTGGTTAAGTTTATTCCTGACTATTTGAGTTTTATCTGTCATATTTTTACCACTCTTTTGATACTTTTAGTTACTTTTATTGATATAATTTTCATTTCTAGACTCTCTTCCAGGCCTCTCTCTCCTGTCTTTTCTTTTCTAGCACACTCTATAGTATTTCCTGAAAACCTGGTCTCTTGCTTAGAAATTCTCTCAGTTTCTATTAAGCTGTGAATATTCTAATCTCAACTTCATTTTTGAAAGACAGTCTTGCCAGATATAAGATTCTTGGCTGGAAGTTTTTCTCTTATAGTATCTTAAATATATTATACCACTGTCTTCTTGCCTCCATGGTTTGTGGTGAGAAGTCAGCACTTAATCTTATTGGGTATCCCTTAGATATTATGCATTGCTTTTCTCTTGCTGCTCTCAGAATTCGCTCTGTGTCTTTGGTCTTTTACATTCTGATGAGTATGTGTCTTGGAGTTGGTCTTTTTGGAATTTTTTTGGATGGAAGTACATTGTGCTTCTTGGACAGAAATATCTATGTCCTTCAATAGGGTCAGAAAACTTTCTACCATTATTTCTTTAAATATTCCTTCTGCCCCTTTTCCCTTTTCTTTTCCTTCTGGGACACACATGACACATATGTTTGCATACCTTTTGATGTCACTTATTTCCCTGAGACCTTGTTTAATTTTTTCCATTCTTTTCTTCATCTGTTCTTTTGTAAGTTCACTTTCAGAGGCTATTTCTTCAAGCTCATCAATCCTTTCTTCTACCTCCTTAATCTGCTATTATATGATTCCAATGTTTTTTAATTTCATTGATTGCACCTCTAATTCCCATAAGATCTGCTATTTTTCTATGTATGCTTTTAAATTCTTCTTTGTGCTCATCTAATATCTTCTTAATGTCCTTTATCTCTTTAGTCATCTCATTGAATTTATTAAGGAGATTTGTTTGAACATCTGTAATTAGTTGTCTCAACTCTTTATGTCATCTGGAGGCTTATCTGTTCTTTCACTGGGGCATATCTTCCTGTTTCTTGGTGTGGATTGTAATTTTTTGTTGGTGCCTTTGCATCTGGCTTCCTAGAGTATTTATTCTGAGTGCAGTTTTTCTCTTTAGTTTAGGGCTTCCTATCATTTGTCCCTTGCTGTTTGCTGTAGGAGCCAAGCATGTAGTTGGTGCTGTAAGCTGTGGAGGCTTAAACTGCCCTCATTGCACCAGGAACCAGTGAAGCTTCTTCCAACTTTTTCCTTTGTCAGGGGTAAGGACAGAGTCACAGCTATGTGGAATAATCCATGTTCAGGCCTAATCTGTAGTTGCCCAGAGAGACTGATGAATTTTCACATCCCTTTCTCGCCTGCCTGGGGTAGGGATGGAGCTGCAGGTGTGGGCAGCGATGTATGCAGTATGGGTCCAAGATGCCTGCATTTGCCCTAGTAGACTTCTGATTTTCAGTCTATGCCAACCAAAGTTCCTTGCAGTTACCTATATAGGCCAGTGCAGGGCTCCTCAGCCTCCTCCCCACCAGAGGTGGGGCTGAAGCCTAGTCAGGCTGTGTGAAAGAAACTGGTTCCTGCTAACACTGACACTGAGAGTTTCAGTCAGCCTGGCTTCTGCTCAGGCTAGGAGCAGAGTCAGAATTGTGGCTACTGGCCTCTTTCTAACTTGGGCTGGTTCACACACCCATGTTCCCAGGGTGATCTCTTAGCCAGCCAATTCTCCCAATCACTGGCTGAATTTGGCAGCCAACCATCTCCTCTTCCCCTGTTTCTGGGAAATGGAGCTTCCACTTCCCATCACAGAGCAGCTCCTGGGGTGGTTCATGTTGCCAAAGTAGGAGAATCACTGGCCTCTGCAGCTTGGCCAGTAAATTCTGGGAGATGATTGTGCAGGTCCCCACAGCTTCCTGTCTGCTGCAGGTGGCATTGGGGCCTAGGCTAGACCTGCAATATGATCTGGATGGGAAGAAGCTGGTCCCCACCAGCACTGGGATCCTCAGTTCATCCCTCTTCCCCTCGTTCCAGGAGCGGAATTAAGATGGCAGCTCCTGGCCTCTTTCTGACCTGGACAGGCTCAAGTTTTAGCTGTTCTCAGGAGTATACTGTAGCCCACTGAGTTTCCTCATCAATAGCTGAACTTCGTGCCCAACTGTCTCTTCCTCCCCCATTTTGGCTTAGTGGAACATTTGATTCCAGCTGCGGAACAGCTTCCGAGGTGGAATGTGCCTCCAGGGGAGGATGGGCACCGACCTCAGCAGTGTAGAGCACTCTACTTATGAGTCTTCTCTGCAGATGGGCAGTCTCCTCTTTCCACTCCTTCAAAGATGTGCAAGATGCTCTTCTGACCTCCTGGAGCCCCAAAACAGGTGCTTCAGCTAGCTCCAGAGAACCCTGGCTGTTTGCTAACTGCCCTGCAGCAGGAGTTGACTCTAGGAACTCCTTACTCTGCTGCCATCTTGCTCGTTTTTTCTGCCAAAGCTTTTTATTCTTTTTTTAAAAAAATTTTTTAGATATTTATCAGTTATTTTTTTCTTTATTTTTAAGGTATACTTAGATTATACAAATGTCACATAAAAAGTATAGGGAATTCCCATATGCTCCACTCCCCACACCTCCCACATTTTCCTCATATTAACAACATCCTTCATTAGTGATGTCATTCATTGCAATTGATGAACACATTTTGGAGCATTGCCACTAAGTGTGGATTAAAGATTACATTATAGTTTATATTCTCTCCCACCCAATTCTGTAGATTATGACAGAATTTATAGTGGCCTATATCTGTCATTGCAATGTCATTCAGGACAATTCCCAAGTCCCCAAAAAACCCCCATTTTACACCTGTTTTTCCTCTCCCTGACCTCAGAACCTCCAGTTGACACTACCTCCACATCAATGATATAATTCCTTCCATTGCTAGAATCACAATAAGTCTATAGTAGAATATCAGTAAGTTTACTTTAGTCCATAGTTCATTCCCCTATCCTGAGGATTCTGGGATAATGATGTACACTCTGGCTCTAATTGAGTGGTTGCTGTGATCCCATCAGGCCAATGATGGGATTCTCTAGCTTGCAATTGTAGACTCTCTCAGTTCCTTGGTATGGTGGTTATCCATCATCACCACCATTTTAGTTGTCCTGGGTGAGAGCAATGAACCAGAAAGAAGGTGGTGCTGCTCTGTTGAGATTCAGGACCCAGATAGCACATGGACAATCCAAAGATTTAAGTCTCTTAGATGTATACCTATGAACTCTAATATTAATTATAAGGTCAAATAGAAGGACAGAAGAACCATGTGTAGGAACACCACACTCTGAGTCCAACTTTCACTCTGGGAAGCATAAATTCCAAAGTAGGACCCACTGGTTAGGCAGCAAACTCCTGAGCTATCTGCTATGACTATATGTCTGGATGTCTCCAGAGCCCTCAGGAGCCTCACTATTCGGGGTAGTACTACTTTGGCAGTCAAAGAGATCCTGCTGAGATATGCATAAACATAACCTCTGGAATGACCTCCTGACTCGCTTTGAAGCCTCTTAGCCTTATAAACTCATTTATCTTTACCTTTTCTCCATTTTGGTCAAAGTCTTTCTCCAGTTGTATTGCTAGTTAGTAAAAATTTGGAATAAAAAAAAATAATGAAAATATTTAAATTCAAAATAATTAAATATTTAAAATATTTAAACCATTTTTTTTACATTTTGCCTTTCATCTCTGAAAGATCTGTTGCCTTTTATGTACAGTGATGTTTTCTTCCATTTATTCCCACAGTGTCTTCCTTTTTTTTTTTTTTTTTTGCCCTCAAAGAACTTTAGGTTACAGAAAAGACATGTACCCAATACAGGTGACTCCTATATACCCTACCTTCTCCCCCTTTTCCCCGTTCCCTTATTAATAACATTTTACATGTACAAGGTATGTTTGTTACAACTGATGAAACATAACTAACAACCATGGTAAATGGTTTACGTTATAGTTAACATTTTGGATCATACACTTTTATGAACTTTGATGCAATTAAACATGGTCTGTATCTATCACAGCAGAACACTTCCAGGTTCCCCAAAGTGTCCAACTATTCTATTCCTCTCTTCCCCTCCCCTTGGGACCCATTGCAGTTACCAGGTTCACTCCTTGAAGGACAAGATTCATAGTTACAGGCACAAACATTACGGGCTTGACACGCTGGTCTGCCCTCCCCTATTAGACACCACACATGCTGTCAAGAGACTCATGCCCCTCTATTTGAAAACAGCATGCCTCCACAGGATGGAGTCCACCACCTTGCCATTCATTATGTGGGTGTCCACCCATTGATATAACACACTATAGCAAGGTATTTTAGCCAGCCAAAAGGGTGCTGATGCAACATAACAGAAATTGGTTGATTTTTATAAGGGGTATTTATTTGGGGTAGGAGCTTACACATACCAGACTATAAAGCATAGGTTACTTCCCTAACCAAAGTCTATTTTCACATGTTGGAGCAAGATGGCTGCTGATACCTGTGAGAGTTCAGGCTTCCTGGGTTCCTCCCTTCCAGGGTCTTGCTTCTCTTTGGGTTCAAGGTTCCTATCTTCCCATAGCTTGTTCCCAGGGCTCAGAGTTCCTTTCTTTCTAGGGTTTGCTTCTCTTTCCTCTGTGAGCTTACTTACCAGGACTCCAACTTAAGGCTTCAGCATCAAACTCCAACATCAAAATTCCAATATCAAATCCCTCACCTCTCTCCTTTGCCATGACTTTTATCTGTGATTTCTTCACCCATCAAGGGGTGGGTACTCAATGCCCTAATGATGTGGTCCAATGAAAGCCCTAATCATAAACTTAATCATGCCCAGGTATAGGCCAGATTACAAACATAATCCAATATATATTTTTGGAATTCATAACCATATCAAACTGCTACAAAAGGTAAACATTCACAAACTCCCAGAAACCTGCCCCATGTGCACCCTATCCTGAATGCCCCCCACATCCAACACTCCAAACAACCAACCCTTACTTGTTATATTGCCAAAAGAGCATTCCCAGCATTGTGGTTTCAATCGTGTACCTGCTAATCCTCAGTGTTCACCTTCTCTCCCCCAACCTTCTCCCCAGATTCATGGACAGTCCAATCCATTCTCCCCATCCCAGTTTCCTGGCAAATCAGCACCGCCAAACCTAAAAGTATCATTACACCACTGCAATGCACCTCCACTGTACAATTACACACTTCCACCTTATCATGTATTTTCCCCGTATGGGCATTGTCTCACAACCTTCTTCTCTCTATTTCATGTAAGCCTACCTTCCAGACTCTAGCTCTGTGGATCTGCTCAATTTGCTGAATTCATATCAGTGAGGTCATGTAATGTTTTTCCTTCAGTGCATGGCTTGCTTCACTCAACATAAGGCCTTCAAGATTCGTCCATGTTATCCCATGTGCTAATACTCTTCCTTCTTACAACTAATATTCCATTGTATGTATATACCACAAGTTGCTTATCCATTCATCTGTTTAAGGGCATTTGAGTTGATTCCAATTTTTGGCAATAGTGAATAATGCTTCTGTGAACATTAATGTGCATATATCTGTTCATATCGTTGCTTTCAGTTCTGGGTATATACCCAGCAGTGGAATCACTGGATTGTATAGCAGTTCTACAGTTAGTTTTCTGAGGAACAGCCAAACTGTCCTCCACAGTGGCTGCACCATTCTACATTCCCACCAGCAGTGGATGAGGGTTTCCATTCCTCCACATCCTTTACTTATTTTATTTAATACCACCAGTCTAATGGGTGTAAGATGATATCTAATTGGAGTTTTGATTTGCATTTCCATATTTTACAGTGATGTTAAGCATCTTTTCATGTGCTTTTTAGCCATTTGTATTTCTTCTTTGGAGAAGTGTCTATTCAAATCATGTGCCCATTTTTTAAATGGGTTGCTTGTCTTTTTATTTTCAAGGTGTAGGATTTCTTTTTATATGCTGGCTATTAGGCCCCTATAATATATGTGTTTATCAAATATTTTCTCCCATTGTGTAGGTTGCCTTTTCACTTTCTTGACAAACTCCTTAGAGGTGCAAAAGTTTTTAATTCTGAGGACATCCCATTTATCTACTTTTCCTTTCATTGTTTGTGTTTTTGGTGTAAAGTTCATGAAACCATTTCCTAATATAAGATCCTGTAGATGCTTCCCTACATTATCTCCCACGGTCTTTATGGTCTTGGCTCTGTTTAGATCTTTGATCCATCTTGAGTTAATTTTTGTATAAGGATGGTGTTCCTCTCTCATTCTTTTGGATCTGGATATATAGTTCTCCAAGCACCATTTGTTAAGAAGATATTCTCTCCTAGTTGAATGGGCTTGGTGGCCTTTTCAAATATTGAGTTGCCAAATATTATATTGCATATTATATTATATTATATTATATTATATTATATTATATTATATTATAAAAAATTGAGTTGACTATATATTTGAGGATCTATATCAGAACTCTCCATTCAGTTCCACCGGTCAGTATGTCTATCCTTATGCCAATACCATGCTGTTTTGACACTGTAGCTTTGTAGTATATCTCAAAGTCAGGTAGTGTGATTCTTCCAATTTCATTTTTCTTTTTTAATGTCTTTGGCTGTTCAGGGCCTCATAGTTAGCTTTTCCTATTCAGTAAAAGATGCTATGATGACTTTGTTGGGATTGCATTAAATATGCAGATCAGTTTGGGTAGGACATATATGTTAATGATGTTTAGTCTTCCTATCCATGAACAAGAAACATTCTTCCATTTATTTAAGTCTTCTTTGATTTCCTTTAACAGTGTTGTGTAGTTTTGCATATAAGTCAATTACATCTGTAGTTAAATTTATTCCTAGGTATCTGATTCTTTTAGGGGCTATTGTAAATGGGATTTTTTTTTCCTGACTTCCTCCTCACATTGCTCATTATTGGTGTACAGAAATGATACTGATTTTTACATGTGATCTTATAACCTTTGACTTTACTGAACTCATTAATAGCTCTAGAAGCTTTGTTGTAGATTTCTCAGGGCTTTCTATGTAAAGGATCATGTTGTCTGCAAATAGTGAAATTTTTACTTCTTCCTTTCCAATTTGGATGACTTTTATATCTTTTCTTTCCTAAGTGCTCAAGCAAATACTTCTAATAAAATATTAAATTGTCTTGTTCCTGGTCATAGAGGGAAAGCTTTTAGGATTTCACCATTGACTATAATGCTAGCTGTGATTTTTTGTATATACCTTTTATCATGTTGAGGAAGTTTCCTTCTATTCCTAAATTTGTAGTGTTTTTATTAGGAAAAGGTGCTGTATTTTGTTGAATAGTATTTCTGCATCTATAGAGATGATCATGTGGTTTTTATCTTTTGATCTGTTTATGTGGTGAATTACATTGACTGATTTTCTTACTTTAAACTATCTTTGTACACCTGGGATAAAACCCACTTGGACATGGTGTATAATTTGTTTGATGTGTTATTTAACATGGTTAGCAAGTATTCTGTTGAAAATTTAACATAAAGATTTCATTAGAAAGATTGCTCTATAATTTTCCTTTCTTGTGGCATCCTTGTTTGACTTTGATATTAGAGTAATGTTGGTATCATAGAATGAGTTAGGCAATGTTTCCCCTAATTCTATTTTTGGAAGAATTTAGGCAGCATTGATGTTAGTTCTTTTAAGAATGTTTGGTAGAATTCACCTGTGAAGCCATGTGGTCCTGGACTCTTCTTAACTGGGAAGCTTTTGATGATTAATTCTATCTTGCTACTTGTAATTGGTCTGTTGATTTCATCATTTTTTCCTTTTGACAATTTAGGCTGCTTTTGTGTTTCTAGGGATTTGTCCATTTCCTCCCAGTTCTCCATCTTGTTGGCATATAATTTTTCAAAGTATCCTCATATGATACTCTATTTCTGTGGGGTCAGTGGTGATATCCCTTTCCTCATTTCTTATTTGATGTATCTGCATCTTCTTTCTCTCTCTCCTTTTTTTTTAGTCTAGCTAAGAATTTGTCAATTTTATTAATCTTCTCAGAATCAGCTTTTGGTTTGTTGATTTTTTTCTAGTGCTTTCTTATTTTCAATTTCATTTATTTCTGCTCTAATCTTTGTTATTTCTTTTTTTCTTCTTCCTTTGGGGTTAGTTTATTATTCTTTTTCTAATTCCTCCAGGTGTGTACTTAGGTCTTCACTTTTAGCTCTTTCCTCTTTTTTAATATAGACATTTATGGATATGAATTACTCCCTCAGTACTGCTTTTGCTGCATTCCATAGGTTTTGATACATTGTATTTCATTTTTATTTGTTTCAAGATAGTTATTGATTTCTTTTGAGATTTCCTCCTTGACTCACTGTTTGTGTAAAAGTGTGTTGTTTAACTTCCATATCTTTGTGCCTAATCTTGTTCTCTACCCTTTAATGATTTCCAGCTTCATTCCATTGTGGTCAGAGAAATTACTTCATATAATTTAAATCTTTCTGAATTCACTGAGAGTTGTTCTGTGGCCTATCCTGGAGAATGATCCATGTGCACTCGAGAAGAATGTATATCCCTCTGTATTTTGATTTAATGTTCTGTATATGTATGTTAAGTACAGGTCCTCTAATGTATTATTCAAAGTTTTTGTTTCTTTATTAATTCTCTGTTGAGATGTTCTGTCTAATGGTGATAATGGTGTATTAAGTTCCCCCCACTATAACTGTAGAAGCATCTTTTTATCCACTAAGTTTTTCCAGTGTTTGTCTCATGTATTTTGAGGTGCCCTGGTTAGGTGCATAAATGTTTATGATTGTTTTTTTCTTCATGGTAGATTACCCCTTTTATTACTATATAGTGTCCTTTGTCATTGACAATAGTTTTTCATTTAAAGTCTGTTTTTTCTGATATTAGTAAAGCTAATCCTGCCCTTTTTAGGTTATTGCTTGCTTGTAATTTATTTTCTAACCACTCACTTTCAGCTTCCTTGCATCCCTGTGTTTAAGGTGGGTTTTTTGTAGATATCACATAGATGAATCATATTTTCTTATCCATTCTGCCAAACTGTGTCTCTTGACTGTTGACTTTAATCCATTAACATTCAATGCTATTATTGTCAAGGATTTACTGATATTAGCCATATTTACTTTAGGTTTTTGTATGCTATATGTGGTTTTGATTTCCCTTTTTTACCTTTTTTATTTTTCTCACACTCTCTTCCAACTCTCTCTCACTTATTTTTTTCTTTTTGACATGCAGAGTTCCCTTTAGTATTTCTTAAAGTTCTGTTCCCTTATTGGCCTATTCTCTTATTTCTGTTTATCTGTGAATATTTTGTGCTTTCTCTCATTTTTGAATGTCAGCTTTGCTGGATAAAGAATTCTTGGCTGAAGGTTTTTCCTTTTAACACCTTAACTATGTCTACCACTGCCTTCTTGCCTCCATGGTTTCAGATTAGAAATCAGCACTTAATCTTATCAAACGTCCCTTGTATAGGATGGATCTGTTTTCTCTTGCTGCTCTCAGTACTCTCTCTTTATCTTAAGCATTGGACAATTGGATAAGTATATGTCTTGGATTTATACTTTTTTTTTTTTTTTTTTTTTTTTTGTGCACTATGCGTCCTGGACTTGTATGTCTATCTTCCTCAACAGTGTTGGAAATTTTCAGCCATTAGTTTCTCCATCACTCCTTCTGTCCCCTTTTCCTTTTCTTCTCCATCTGGGATGCCTATAAAGCATATGTTTGTGTGTTTTGTGTTGTCATTCAAATCCTCAAGTACCTGCTGACTTTTTTCTGTCTTTTTATCTATCTGTTTGATTTCAGATGTATTGTTTTCCACATCACTGATTCTTTCTTCTTCCTTTTCAAATCTCTGTTGTTTACTTCCAGTGTATATTTGATTTCTTGTATTGTGCCATTCATCACCATCATATCTGTTATGTTTTCATGTATCTTTACCATTCCTTTAGTATGTTCTCCCCATGTCATCTTAATATCCTTAATTTCTTCCTTTACTTCATTAACTTGATTCATGACATTTGTTTTGACATCCCTGATTAGTTGTTCCATTTCTGCATCTCTTCCTGGTTTTTAGTTTGTTCACAGGACTGGGCCATGTTTTCCTCTGTCTTGGTATGGCCTGTAATTTTTTTTGGTGTCTGGGCATCTGTTTATCTTGATGTTTTATCCAGCTGATTACCTTCTCTCTCTATTCTATGTTTTTATTTTGTTGTTTCTGTGTTCGAAGTAAGGTTTCATTTTGACACTTCATTCTACTTATTTCCTTGTTTTTGTCTATGTTCCATTGAAAGCAAAAAAAAAAAAAAAAAAAAATTGTACCAGAGAAAAGGAAAGATATTGGGTAAGAAAGAGAATAAAAGTAATAATAATAATGAAAGTTAAGAGAGGAACCGTGCAAGGCCTAGGAAATTGAAAAATTAACATGACTAAGAAGCACAAAATAATAAGTTTAGAAAAGTGGAATGGAAAGAATGAAACAAGAAATAGAACAGAGAAAAGTATATAGAATGAATTAAAATGCTGGAATGGCAAGAAGAAGGGAAAAGAGAAAAGAGAGGAAGAAAAAAGTAAAAAAGAGAAAATAAACAGAAAAAAGAAAAAAAATAAACACAAGAAAACTTGGAGTCCAAATAAAAGAAGTAGAATGAAAGAACAACACAAAATAGAAGATAAAATGATGAAGGAGAGAAACAAAATAGCATAGGTAGAGTAAATCAGTTGACAAAAGAAAAACAAGCAGAGAAACAAAGGAATGGAAAACACAAACAAGAAACAAAACAGCAGTGACTCATTTATAAAAAGAAGAAAGAGGGAAAAAATAAAAGAAACAAAAAGAAACATGGAAAAAAAAAGCCTTCTCTCTTAGTCCTCTAAGGATTTATTCAGATAGGGAGGGAAGAGAAATGAGAAAAAATAACAGGTCATGGGTCCCAGATAGACAGGAAGGGGCTGAAAAGTGATAAAGAAGACTGTTTACAGACTACAATTTCCCATTATAGATTATAAATGCCCAGGTTTACTTACATGGAAACCATGGCAGGGAAAAATGGTGAGAGCAGGGCACAGAAGGCAGGAACAGGGGTCCAAGGGTGAGAGCAAGCTCAGGCCTTGTGCCTGCTTTTTGAACCATTAATTCCACCCCTTTGCTAATGGCAGGAGAAGAGTTCCCACTGTTTGCTGTTTTGATGGATTACTCTCCCATCAATCCCCCCATCCCATCAATGATAAAGTCCTTGGGGAATATTCAGGGCTTCTCCTTGATTCCTGAGGAAATCTTGTACTGGATGGCAGAATCTTTTGTGTGGGAGTGTCTTCCTGCAGCCATCTTGGGATTATTGATGTCCATGTGTACTCTTAGCCAGGTTCCAGATCCATCTATTGATTCTCTATCTTACTAGTCTGTCAATGTTCTCACAATCTCATCTTTTTAAATATTAGAGTTGGTGGTAGGGGAGAAAGGCAGGAAAAGGGAAAGGAGGAGAAAAATGGCAGAAGAGAAGAGGACATGGAGATGAAGAATAGGACTAACCTGGAGTTAAGGAACAGAGTTCTGGAAAACTCTTTGATAGTTGACAGAGTGTTAATGGGGAAACTGAGGGCCTGAATGATACTTTTAAAGAACTATGATTTCTGCTTATGGCTGATGTGTAACTAAGTTCACTGGCTTGACTTTCTAGCTTGATAAACATTGAAAGTTGGAACTTATTGATAATATAATTTTTGGAGGCTTGGAAATCCTAGCCAAGAAATGTCCTCATCTTACCTATCTCAATCTGACAGGAAACAAAATAAAAGATCTTAGCATAATAAAAGCTCTGAAAAATCTTGAAAATGTATAAAGTCCCTACTTGTTTAACTGTGAAATCACAAACTTGGACAATTACAGGGTATTTTTAACTACTGTGGTAAATCACATACTTAGATGGATTTGATCAGGAGGATAATGAAGCACCAGACTGAAGAGGATGAGGATGAGGATGGAGATGAAGAAGATGAGGAGGAAGAGGAAGAGGAAGCTGGTCCACCTGAAGGATAAGAAAAGAGGAAGAGGAAGATGAGGAGGAGGAAGAGGGAGATAAAGATGAGGGAGGCTCAGAACTGGAAGAGGGAAAAGGGGACTTCTCATACCTATTGAAAGAAGAAATTCAAGATGAAGAAGATGATAATGACTATGTTAAAGAAGGAAAAGAAGTGGAAGAAGAGGAAGAATAACATCCTCAAGGAGAGAAGGGGAAATGAGATGCTGAAGGTAATGGAGAGGAAGAAGATTATTAATCATTCTAAGACTAGATCCCCTAATATTCCTTAGCTTGCAATAGGGCAAGCACACCTTCTTTGTTTCTTCGGGTATGATAGCTATCCCTATGGAAGATAATGTGTAACTTTTTATAGGAAAAGTGTGGTTTTACTATTTTTGCCATTTTATCATTCCAAATAAGATTTATTATTCTGCTTATGTTCATATTGTATGTAGAGAAAAATTTTCACTGACTCCATTGTGAAATTCCCTAGCAAATATTTGGAATCTTAAATTTTTTAAGTCAAGTTCATTGTACCCCTAATTAAAACATGTTAGCCTTTACACAGGTTTAGTATGGTGCCTTTCATTCTTTGGTTTTTAAAGTTTTGTATAAACCACTTGAAGTCACAGTAAGCTTTAAGATGAAATGGCAATAGTCTTTTGAATGATAAGTGGTTTTTTTAAGAGGTGACCCAAAGAACTTTATTGCGAAGATAATTATTATTATTATGTTTTTGACTAAGAGTATTTTGAGTACTTTTTGTCACATGTATAACTTGGAAGGCAAAAGCAGAATCATTCAGCAAAAGAGTTCATGATTTTATGGAGGCTTCTGAAACTTTTGTTAAGCCAGGTGACTGATAAGATTTTATTTTGAAGGAAAAATTGCTTATACCAAAGTCAGAGGCAAGCAGGTAAGCCTGTTTTTCTTCAAGCTACAGATCATAACATGTCAGGATTTTAGTGTGTTTTTCTTTTTAGGTATGTGTTCTTTTCCATCTTGGCAATTCATTTATGATTACCTTCCTTTCTTGTTTCACTTCCTTCCCTCTATCTCAAATTGGAAAACTTGTGGATACTCAGGAAAACTTTTAGTCTTATACCACACCACTTTTTCAGACCTATCTCAGTTTTAAATAACCAAGTGAATGAAATAGGGTATTTTCTTAGATATAAATATTGTTATCCATACAGTTTTCTGCAACAGGCCCTGCTTAATTTTATTCTCTCTTGGTTGACAGCAGACATAGACTGAATTAGTAGGATGAAGGGAAAGAAGTAGGGAAGACTTTTGGAAGTAGCATCATTGCTCTTCAAAACTCATACAATTGACTGTTAATAATTAATGAGACCGTCAACTCAATATTTTCAAATTGGCTTCCCAAATGATTTAGACTACACTTTGCAAAGTATTTTTAATTTTCAATTATTCTTCCTACATTATGAAGCCTTACCAGGTATTACAGCATTTTATAGGAATATAGTAGGAAGTTGGAAAATTATTTGAAACTAAATTGATAATAAAATTAAAATTGTTTTCAATTGGTTATCCAGTAAAAATTAAAAAAATATTTGAGTTAAGTGTGAGGGTGTGTGTGTTTCCTGCATAGCTATTAAATAAATTATAATGAGTAGACAGTATATCTTCCTTTTTGTCATTGAAGCCCCTACCCCTTTGTTTCGAGTATTTGTAAATATTCTTTAAGTTTGTGTTAATTTATTAATTGAAGTTATGGTTAAATATTGGGATATATTTAAATTACAGAGATAATATTATTGCTTTTTTATTTTAAAATGTAATACTTTGAAGTTTAAATTAAAAATTATGAAATTATTTGTGGAAAAAATTAAAAAGTTGCCTGACTGAAATAAAATTCTTGGGATAAGTTCAGTGGAGAGATTAGAATTTCCAAAAGACTTAACATTTTACTCATTTTTAACAATTGAAATGCCCCATTTTAGTAAAAAAAATTCCTTGCATGATATGCCAAATTACAAAACACTTATTTTAAATATTAAATCCATATACTGACTTTCTCATCATTCATCTTGGTGTGCAATCAAAAATAGAGTTCTTTGGTTTGAAAGCAACACTAAGAACTTCCAGACAACTTTTAAATTATGTTTAGCTTTTTGGGTGGTATTTTTCTGCAAATAAGTAATGGTAGGTTTTATGGTTTATAGAGGTTTTTGGTCATAAATTAAAGGAAAAAAGATTCTGAGAGTTACACATTTATATATTTCATTTGCTAGTAAATACTTACTGAGCATATACAAAGTACCAAGCAATTTTTCGAAGAATGAAACATCAATCTTGGCCTCAAGGCACTCAAAATTGAGTAATTTTTCATGAATTATAACACACACTGTAAGATGAAGATTTCATAAGAAAAATAGTAGCATGATATTACAGTACTTATGCTAGGAAAAGATGATGTGGGCCCAGATTAATGCAGTGATTCTGGAAATAGAGGCTGGATGCCTTGTTTATTTTATTACATTTGCATTCTTAGGTTCAATCTCAGAGCCTGGAACATAAAATGTGTTCAATATACAGTTACTAAATAGATCAGTTCAACATAGAGATGCTGATAGGAGGTTTGGTGGTGAAGGAAAAAGAAGAATTGGGCATAATACTTATATTTCTAATTGGATAGATGATAGTAGCACATATAAGCTAAGGAATGAGGAAGTGGAGGCTCCATGTTCATTGCCATGTTACAGAGAAACCCAGAACCACGAGTCACTGGCAGCCAGCTCCAGAACACCAGCCTTCTGGAAGAAAGCATTATCTTGATAACTTCTTAATTTGGACCTTCTCCTAGTCTCATAACTGTGAGCAAATAAATTCCCACTCTTTAAGCTGTCCTACTGCATGGTATTTGCTTGAACAACCAAGGAAACTAGAACAGATGGTGACAAATAATAGATTCAGTCTTTCCTATTTGTGCATGTAGTAAGCAGAATTCTAAAATGGCCCCAAGGATTTCTGTCTTCTCGTACATATTCCCTACATAATTCCTTCATTCAAGTTTGGGTGAGACCTATGGATCTGATGGGATGCCACGCTCATGATTAGATTAAATTTTATGGCAAAGGTAAAAAGATTTCACAAATGTAGTTAAGGTCCCAAATCAGTTGATTTTGAGTTAATCAAAGGAACATTATCCTGGTGGGCCTGGCCTAACAAGAGGAGAGCCATTAAAGAAGGTCCTAGGCCCATACTGAAGAAGGAGAAACTCTCTTCCTGTCTTAAAGAAGTAACCTGCCATCCTGAGAGAGATTTACATGGTTATAAACTGAGGGTGGCCTCAAAAAGCTGAATGTGGGTTGATAGCCAGTAATCAGGAGCCTCAGTACTATAACCATAAGAACTCTACCTGCTCCAGGTTCAGTATTTCCCAATGGACAAGGCAGTGCCATGTTTCCCTTCCACTAGAGTGCAGCATTTAATGTTTAGATGGCAGTATCACTTGGTAAGTGGCCCTTCGTGATGGCTTTTGTATTGTTGTTGTTTAAGTCTTCTGTTCCAACATTCTGTTACATGTTTGATTGGGGTGATAGGAAGCACAAAAGGCTTATCTTATACCATGAGAGTACAGGTTAACAGAGGGACAACTGCTTGGGGATGCTTGTGCTGTAAATAACATACCTTGAGCTGATTGAAGTCTGGTTGTTATCTGAAAACATGGCACTGGCATTTCTCCAAAACTGCAACAGTGGTACCACCATCCACATGACACATGGGAATTGCTGCCTCATGTCCAGAAAGTATATGCACAGTAGTGAGACACCTGCAGAACCTGTGACTAAGAAGCAGCAGAACTAGGTTGTTAAATTGATACATTCATGTGGGGACTGAGCCCTGGCTAATGTGGCACAGATCATCATGTTGCAGGGCCTGAGCTCACTAGCATCACACAACTGTACTACACCTTTGGTTTCCATTTCCTTTAGGTAAGTCCTTGTGATCTGACCCATTCTTGCATGTGAAGTTGGCTTCCATGTCCCATTCAGTGTTGAATCCAGCAGACAATCATGGCAACCTTTAGGGTGCATGCTTGATCAGCACAGAAATTCCATTCACATTTTCTTTCAAATGGCCCTTTGCCCTGGTTGTCAACATGGGTGATAAATAGATCTCATTCCAAACTTGCAAGCTTTTCATAGCAAGACACATGGCAGTGACTACTGGTCTCTCCCCTTTCTTCCAGGTTTTGTTGATTTCAGCATCTTGCTTCTGTGGCTTTCTCTTTCTCTGTCTGAATTTCATTTCCTTAACAAGGACTCCAGTAATAGGATTAAGACCCATCATGATTGAGGTGGGAGACACCTTAACTGAAGGAACTGCATCAATATGTCCTACTTACAATGGGTGCATACCCACAGAAATGGATTAGATTTTAAAACATATTTTTCTGGGGTACATACAACTTCAAACTATCACAATGGACAGTTCTGGTCATGGAGACCACATATAGTATATCCATGGTTGATCACTTGGTTTCCAGTAAGGCCCAATAAAAGTTTAAAAACTACCATTCAAAGGTCGTGGCTGCCTCAAGTAGTCTGCATTTCCCAAACCTGAGGGACTGGCACACCCCCGAGGCAATTTCTTTTTGCCACAAGCCCTAGTCTATAAGAGTTGCTGAGACTTGTAGTTCTATAGAGCTGGATGGTTCCTAGTGGCAAAGATTGTGCCACTGCTTGTTGCATGGCTTCTGGAGCCTACTGCTGTTGGGGGCTCCCCTACTCTTCCTGGAGCCCACCTCCTTCATCTTTGCCCTTATCCACCCCTACCAATTCATCCTTATTATCAGGGAGACTGCTTCCAACCCACTTGTTCCCATGTGGCCAGAGGGATGCCAGGACCTTGGTTAGCCTGTCACCCCCCCAGGAAGCAAGCATCACTCTGGACAACTGAACTGACAATGCCTTAAGCTACCACCATACCATGACATGTTTTTATCCTGTGATCTTCCCACCTATGCCATACTGTCTGTCAGAAGGAAAGACAACTAAAGAGATGTCAGCCCACTCCAATATATATATCAGAATCACCAGCAAAAGTATATCTCATACAGGCTCTGAAGGAAAAATGCTTAACTCAAATAAAGAAGAGACAGAGCAAGGTCAACTTCACTAGTGGGTTTCAGTTCCTCATAGCCAGGAGGTCTCAATCACTAGCCCAAGCACAGAGATGTTCTAGGTGCAGCACCCCTCTCTTGTGTTTGTGTGCCAAAACGGAGGTATCCCACTCCTCCCCACCAGGGACAGGTAAACCACTGGGTGTGAGTTGGTTGTCAATAAAAGATACACATCAGAGTCAGTCTATCTCCAGTGAATATTTATACATGCTCAGGACAGTAGGAGAAACAATGCACTGGCTGTCCCCTTACCTACCAATGTATGTGTTTTATACTACTGGGCCAACATACATAGTCTTGATCACAGGATGTATTTGTGGGTCCCAGGGAAAGGTGGCAGGCTGTGCTAGGACTGTCCCCTACCACACATGTGCCTCAAAGATCCTTACAATCAAACCTGAGAACCCCTAGGAAACTTAAAGGCATTGTCCATAACCCATCTCAGTAAGAGACAAGATAAAGAAGTGACTATTTCAAAAAGATCTTAGGATATGACTTTTGTCTAATGGAGTGAATCTCAATGAAGAATCACAAAGAATCTTCAAAGATCAGAAGACCTACAAATTTCTTGATAAATTTATTTCAACAGAAACACTGCTAGCTCAGAATGAAAGGGTCAGAGAGAGTACAAAATAAAGAAGGCTGTCAGACACCCAAAACTATACTGGGAGGAAGCATGCTAATAAAACTACTCAGCTGCAAAATGTGCTACTTTCCATGAAAAAGAAAGAATGACTCAGATGATAAAAGCAAGAGCCATGAGGGATGAGTCATGAAATTAGTCCTTGAAACTGTGAGGGATGAGCCATGAAATCAGTCCTTCAAGCCTAATCAAGAGATTCTCAGCATTTTCCTGGCTGGATTTCAGCATTGCTATGGACTTAAAACTCTGTTAAAGTTTACATTCTCCCCCTTTCCAAACTAGAATATATAGTGCTTATCTTATGTCATTCCCATTATTGTATTTTGTGTAAGTCTGTAACCTGTGTTATAGGTCCACAAATCAAAAGGAATTGTGTCCCAGGATAATTACTTAATGCATTATACTTAAGAAACTTATCTGTACCTGATGTAGGATATTTAGGTGAGATTACTTTGTAATACTGTAATGGAATTAGATTTTTGGGGACTGAATATATTCTGGCATCTGGAAGGGACCTGAATCATTGGAGGCTATAGGTTCAACTGTGGTGAACAGAATTCCAATATGACCCACAATGAGCTGTCATATCATATAATCCCAACACCTTGAATGTAAGTGGGACCTGTAACTTGATTTGTATTAATAGTGTATAACAAATGTAAAGGGATTTTTTTCAGAATTAGTTAAAATCACTAATCAGCTAACTTTATGTTTATTAACAGTGAAGTTTTTTGAGTAGGTTTGATGTAACCAGGTAAGCCCTTTAAGAAAATGTCTAGAGGTCAGAAACTCCATGCAGAAGAGAGACTCTCTCTTCCCATTGTTGCCTTCACAGCATGGCTAACACCTTGATTTCAGATTTGTGAGCTACTTAATAGAGAACACAGCTAAGCCATGCCAAGACTCCTGCACAGAAACTGTGCAATAATGAATGCACATTGTTTTAAGACACCATGTTCATGGTAATTTGTTACACAGCAACAGGAAATTTGTTCAAGGATACTGTTGTTTTTGTCCTTGAATTAATTGCATTATTCGTACATGCCATATGTCTAGAGGTTAAAAATACAGAATTTCTTAGTCAGCTATGAAAATCTTACAAAAGACACAAGTAAATCTCATCTGTGAAATTTCGCATTTTTAAACTTCCAAGAAAATGTCCCTTTTGATTAATGTAAAGTCAATTAATTTGTGGCCATAATTATATTTTCAGTTTCTCTTCACATTTATTATGTAATGTACCCTAACCATCAGATACACGGGTCTCACCTACATGCAAGGGAGATGATTATGCAGGCTGTACACACCGGGGTGCAGGAATCTTAGGAGCTTATTTAGAATTCTGCCTACCGTATACCCAAAAATTTTTTATTTGCCCCTACCCCATCTTACTCTCATATTATGAGCTCCCCTTCCTCATTCCCTACCTCGTATAATTCTACCATTAAGTCAGTTGTCTCACTAGACAAGTATAAGTATTTTGTTCAATTCCTTTTTTGCTTTCATCCTTGCCTACTTATTCAGTAACTATATATTGAGCACCTTCTATGTGCCATAATCTGAGCTTGAAACTGGAGATTCAAAGTGGAATAAAATAGGCAATGTCTCTAGCTTTCACCTCTAGAATCACTGCAGTAATCTATACTTTCATTATTATTTTCCTATTATAATAGTGTTTTTTTAAAGATTTATTTATTTATTTCTCTCCTCTTCCCCCGCCCGCCCACCTGCCCACCTGCCTGCCCGCCCGCCCGGGTTGTCTGTTCTCTGTGTCTATTTGTTGTGGCATCTTTGTCCACTTCTGTTGTTGTCGGTGGTACTGGAATCTGTGTTTCTTTTTGTTGCGTCATCTTGTAAGGTCAGCTCTCTGTGTGGGCGGCGCCATTCTTAGGCAGACTGCACTTTCTTTCGTGCTGGGTGGCTCTCCTTATGGGGCACACTCCCCTATGCGGGGGACACCCCTGGGTGGCACAGCACTCCTTGTGCGCATCAGCACTGCACATGGGCCAGCTCCACACGGATCAAGGAGGCCTGGGGTTTGAACCACAGACCTCCCATGTGGTAGGCAGACACCCTAACCACTGGGCCAAGTCCGCTTCCCCCCTATTATAATAGTTTTTAGTCTAAACTCTCTGCCTTCACTCTCTCTTACTCCAGTATCTGTCATAATCTTACATCAGAAAATCAGTGATCTATATGTAAGATATAATCATATTTTACATTATAAAATATAATTGTATTCTATTCTTGTTTGTCTGTATGCTTTGGTTGTAAATGAATCATAAATTAACTCGACTAAAATGGATTTTTTTCTGCTTTACAACACTGGAAATTTCAGGGATATTTGGTTAACTCTGGCTTTATTCTCTCCCATTCATTATAGCCAAATTTTGAGTGGACCAGCATGGATCTCTTATCCATTCCTTAATTAATCGCTGTTGTCAGGAGATGGATTACAGTGACTGGAAGGCCTAAGGCTGCATTCCCATTCCAGGAGCCAAAGGGTCACTAACTAAACCATGTTGACTGAATATGGGGGTGGCTTGGGTTACCAAAAGAAAATTGTAATTATTACCTGAGAACAAGAGAAGGGAGCAGTCAGGTACTGGACAAATTAAACCACGTGTATCCATAAGATTGTCTTAAAAATTAGCATGGGGGAAGCAGATGTGGCTCAAGCAATTGGGCTCCCAGCTACCATATATGAGGTCCAGGGTTCGGTGCCCAGGGCCTCCTGGTGAAGGCAAGCTGACCTGTGTGGCAAGCTGGCCCACACGGAGTGCTGGCCTGTGCAGAGTATTGCCCCATGCAGGAGTGCTTGCCCACATGGAGAGCTGGCACAGCAAGATGATGCAACAAAAAGAAACACAGAGAAAGATAATAAGAGATGTAGCAGACCAGGGAGCTGAGGTTGCACAAGAGAATGATTGCATTTCTCCCACATAAGAATGTCCTAGGATCAGTTCCCAGAGCTGCCTAATGAGAATACAAGCAGACACAGAAGAACCCACAGCAAATGACACAGCAAACAATGGAGGGAGGGGAGAGAAATAAATACATCTTAAAAAAAAATTAGCATGGGTCACTATTTCCATATTCCTTAGGTTGACATAAAGGCTTTTTACAACATTGCGCCTATTTAACTTACTAGCCTCTTTTTTCTTTCAGGGAGTGGAGTGAGGATCTGATGTTCTAACAGTACCAAATAATTATCTGTTCTTTAATTGTTCCATTATCTCTCACTTCCAAATCTCTGCTCTGGCTGTTCTTTCCTTGGAATGCTCCCTTGGCCCTACCCTTCCATGGAACTTCACTCTTCATGGGGAAAAGTCTCTTATTCATCAAGATAAGTTTATTTGTAAAAATTATCTTTGTCTCCCAGGCAGATTTAGTTGCAATCTATCCTTTATTTTAATGACCACCTTACAAAATCCTCTATTCTTCATCCTAATTTTGTCTGATAACTTTGTAAAGTCCTGCCTCTTTCACAGTCCACTGAAGTAAAAGAGACTATCTTATTCAGCCTTTCATCTCTAGTGCTTAGTGTAATATTTCAATAAATGTTTGCTGAATTAATAACACTAAGAAAAAGGAAGGGATGTAATAGTCACAATGCAACATATAGGGTAAAATGATGAAATGTTCTCAGATATTTTGTGAAAAATATTAAACTGAAAATTCATAGAGAAAAAAAAAATTGCTGTAACAGTCCATGACCAGAAATGGTTTTCATTCTTGTTTTCCTATGTTTTTTATTTATTATTTTCCAATAATTAAATGTAGCATATTTTACTGTTATTATGACAGTATTGCCAAAGATGATAATAAGGGTCTTTCTCTAAATAGCTTCACAACAAATGGAAATAGATCCCTTTAAAGGTCTCTCAGCTTAGTATGAAGATATATATTGCTATTTGGCCAGGTAGAAATTTGTGGTTTGCCACCTCACTGACCTGAAAAGTAGTGAAAGAAATGAGCAAACACCAACATGTTCCTGCATCAAGGACCCTAATCTTAGTCATATAGAAGAATAAAGTCTGTGTTAACATTTCTTTCTTCTTAAAATGGGAACGAATGGAGCAACAGAACTTGAAAGGAAGAACGCAGGCAGTGAGTGGGCACTGAGAAGACAGCCTTCCAGACTGCTGGGAGTCTACAGAAGAGGACCCATATCTTTTTTATATTATATTACAGAACAGAAAATTTGGATGGGATATTAGAGATCACCTATTTCATTACATTAAGTAAAACTCAAAACATGGAAATTAAACAGGAACCTAATATCAAACACCAATGAGTGGCAAAGCTGTTATATGAGGCCTCTTACTCCCAAACCAGTCTGGGTAGTTAATCATAATTCATATCCAGTTTACTTCCTGAAAGGCTTTTTAGTGATATACAAGGCAATCTTTATGAAAAATAAGATCAGCTAAATAGAAATAGAGTGATGTCTTTTGAAGTATTACATGTAGAATTATTTCCCCACCCATTGTCCACTGGCCTCATTTATCCTGATATACTCCTCTTTGGGTTTTCTCAGGCTGCTTGTGGTGGGCTACACTTATTTTTTGGAAAGTTTGGAGGAAATGGGGGATAGTTAAAGGTTATGCAAAGAATAGAGCCCCACCCTTGCCCTCTTTGAGGTTTGCATCTAGAGTCAAAATAACTAGCTAAGACAAAACGATGAGATCAATTTTCTATAGAAGCCATGTCCCCTCTAGTCTTTCCTTTAAAATACACACACACACACGCACACATTAAAATGATACCAGGTGCAAGCTAAATTGGGATAAAATAAAAGGCACTATGGTATAATGGGAAGAGACATAACTGGGACCACAATTTCTCCATCAATACAAAATAATTCTTAAGTAAATTACTTTCTTATACTTTCTTATAGAATTGAAAGTCCTGTGAGCATGAAGTCAGCAGATACTGTACATGTTCACCCTGAGCAACTCTGCTCTGCCCTGGCCCTTGATGTTGCTTTGCTTCACTAGTCTCCTTGATCTTTGATGCTGGTTTGATCTTTATTTGAAGCTCATCTTTCATATACTCCTGAGAAATATGTACTTAAACTTGGCTCTTTACTCTTTTTTTTCTGGTAGTTTGTGTCTTTCAAGTAATTTGTCTATTTCCTATAAGTTGTTAAAAATATTTGCTTACCATCTTTTTGACTCTTCAGTCTGTGGTGATGTTACCAACCTCATCCATGACATTGCTATCTGTGTCTCTATTGTTTCTAATAAGGTTAATGATCAGACTTTCAGATGTACAAGGTGCTCTGGGACACATGGGTGTGGTTGGTTTGAAAAGAATATTTTACCTGTAGGAAATTTTTAGAACTTCATCTCCTAGAATTTTCTGAGGTGGCTTCTGCTGAAAAATCACTAGAAACAATAGAATCATCAAAAGCATACTTTAATTCTAAATCCTCCAGATTATTTTTTGAGTCATTGATCTATCTTCTAGAGCTTCGTAGAATTTTGTACTTCCACAGCAAGTCTTACTCTGCTGATTTGAGTCATAAACATTTCCTTGATTTTATGTCCCTCATTGAATATGAGTTTGTTATTTTTTTAACAAAACAAAAAACATCGCTCTTTTTATCTCTGTACTCAGAGCCCCAAATCAAGAGCATATGCTCCACAAAAGCTTTTCAACTGCCTTGTTGAGAAGATGACTAAATTTAAGACATTCAAGTAGCATTCAAGCTGCCCAATTCTTAAGAGGGGAGGAGTTGTAAGCAGGTATGAAGGAGTTAATGAATGAGGGGGTGTGAGCAAGTGAAAGCAGCAAGTTATTCTCACACATTCTGTAGCATGCAGAGCTATAATTTTGAAGTGAAAGGTTTCCATGACCACTGCTGTGATAATTGGCATTAGCACTATGTATTCTTGGTATTTTGAGTAGAAATTACTGCCTTGGTTCATACTCCCACTTTTGTACTAAAATGTTCAGCTGCCACAAGACTTACAATTATTAGGCCCAAGAAATAGGTGTAGATCATTTGGTTGAACTAGTTCTGTCCAATTCTTATTATTTTTACCTTACATTTTCCATCTTGTCTTTTCAAAGAGTCCTTCAGAATCTGAGAGAGACACAACTACCATTCTCTGCAGGATATAAGGGAGCAATTTTTATGTAAAGTCCTGTGATCATTAAGTGCACATGCCAACTAAACTATTTTACAGTGTCAAGTTGTTTGGTCATATAAGCACTGCCATGGTGATTTTTACTGTGAAGGCATTTCATGCACTTAAATCATTAATCAGTTGACTGCATTTGTGGCTGATTACATCTACAATCAACAAAGGAGATTGCCCTCAGCAGTGAGAGGAATGGCCTTATCCAGTCAGTTGAAGACATTAAAGAGAGAATTAATTATTTCAGCAGTCAGAAAGAAGAATTTCTATTTCTATTTCAGTCAGCCAGCTTCTCCTGGAAAGTTGTACTTTATTTCATTGGCATTTCCAGATTTTCCTTTTGGAATTAGGATTTGCCAATCCCCAAAAGCACAAGAGCCAATTCCTAAGTAAATCTCATAATATTTATGTAAATAAATATCTTGGTAGTTCGGTTTCTTGGGAGAACCATGACTAAATATAGTTTTCATCACCAAGAATGGATCTGGAGACATAGAATATTAACTATGATGTTTCTGAAATGGTTCTGGGATTTTTTTAATTGTTTCTCTAATATGATTAGATTAAAAGCCATGAACGACTCTATTTCTATTGATGAACATGGCACTGATAGTCCAAAGAGATATACAAAACACCACCACTGGATATAGCTACTCAACTGTTTATAAAAGCAAGGCTGTGGGTGAGATTGAGTCAGACATCTTAACATATTTTTGTGGAGTTAAAAAATAGAATTGGTTAAATTTATTCCTAAATATTTGATTATTTCTGTTGCTCTTATAAATAGAAATTTTTTTTCTGATTTCTTCCTCAGATTGCACATCACTTGTGAATAGAAACACTATTGAGTTTTGTGTATTAATCTTGTATCCTGCCACTCTGCTGAACTCACTTGTATTAGTGAGCCAAAAGGGCACTGATGCAAAATAACAGAAATCTGTTGGGGGTTTTTTTGGTTTTTTTTTAAAGGTTTATTTTTTATTCATTTCTCTCCCCTTCCCCTCATCACCCGGCCCCAGTTGTCTGTTCTCTGTGTTCATATTGCTGTGTGTTCTTCTTTTTGTCCACTTCTGTTGTTATCAGCGGCACAGGAATCTATGTTTCTTTTTGTTGTGTTATCTTGCTGCGTCAGCTCTCCATGTGTGCAGCGCCATTCTTGGGCAGGCTGCACTTTCTTTTGTGCTGGGTGGCTCTCCTTATGGGATGCATTCTTTGTGCAGGGAACATCTCTGCGTGGCAGGGCACTCCTTGCGTGCATCAGCACTGTGCATGGGCCAGCTCCACATGGGTCAAGGAGGCCAGGGGTTTGAACCATGGACCTCCCATGTGGTAGACAGACACCCTAACCACTGGGCCAAGTCTGCTTCCCATCTGTTGGGTTTTATAAAGGTTTTTATTTGGGGCAGAAGCTTACAGTTACCAGGCCATACGGTCTAAGTTACTTCCCTCACCAAAGTCTGTTGTCACATGTGGGAACAAGATAGCTGCTGATGTCTGCAAGGGTTCAGGCCTCCTGGGTTCCTTTCTTCCTGAGGCTCCTTTCTTTCAGGGTTCAGCTGCTTTGCTCTCTGCTCAAGGTCAGCTGTAGACCTCTGCCGTGTCTAATGGAGCCTTCTCTCCTTCCTCACATATCTGTTTCTCTATGTGTACACTTCTTGGGCCCCAGGATCAAAACTGTCACCTCCCTTTTCTGTAGTGCAGTTTCTTTGTAAGGCTACTTATGTGCCTAATCAGAGCCTTAATCACTATTTAATCATGTAAAATTGAAACCTCTGAATCCTCTATAATCTAATGTGCCCAGATAAACAGACCAGTTTACAAATAATCCAATGTCTATTTAAGAATTCATCTAATGATGAATTACATGATTAAATAGAGTGTTGCTGGGGGGGGGGGGAGAGGTGGGGTGGGGGGGTGGGGTTGAATGGGACCTCACATGTATATTTTTAATGTAATATTATTACAAAGTCAATAAAAAAAATAAAAAAAATAAAAAAAAAAAAAGAATTCATAAATAATGTCAAACTGCCACAGGCGGGTTCTCCATTCCTGAAATAGAGAAGGCTATAGAGCATGGACTTGGTGAAGTCTCTAAAGACTTAATTATACAGACTTGATTATTTTGTCTCTTGAAGAATACATATTTAATTAAAAAAATGTTTATTGGATATTCTTCAAATCACTGTTTCTTTTAATTTATGATCAATCTATTCCCTATCAGCCTTTGAAGCTTTTTTTGGTGTGTATGATCATGGCTCTCATACCAAGCAGTCTGCTCTACAATTGATCTTAACAAGCCTACCTGTAGAGAGATGCTGCACATATCTATGCATATTTTTAACAACATTGGCCAAAATATTGGAACTGATCATTTTCTTTTTGTCCTTATGTACACATAATCTGAAAAATTTCCACTTTAAAAACATATTTTGGCATTTCATAGATTCCTACTTTGAACATTTTATTATTCATTTCCATGTAACACCTGAGTGGCAATGATTCAAGTATATTTTAAATTAGAAGACTTCATTCTATTTTATATAATATTTTTCAGTATTTTGAAGTATAAATTCTTGACAGCAGCCATTGTTTTTGCTTCTAGACATATTCTCCAAACTGTAATAGGGATATTTTTGAGAAAATTACTTTTTGTTGTTTATGGAATTTGTGCCTCTTATTTTAATTAAGGTTTCTTCTTAGTTTTCCTTAAATGGTACTTGTATAATATTGTGCTTTTCTACCCTTATTTTTTTTCTTCCTATACTTTTTTTATGAAAGTTTTCAAAGAAGCTATTTTACATTTAATCTTATTTATTTGGTCCATAGTGCCCATATTTAGTGAAGCTTTTCCACAAAATAATATAATTTACCATTTATTTATATATGTCAAAATGAAATAAATTTTTTTTCTTATACTGTTGAATGCAACATCAAATAAATCCTGAAGATAGTTTCTTAAATAAATAAAATGTAATTATCATTTCCTCTTCTATATAATTAAGATGTGAAAGGTTTGCACCATCCCTGGCAGTTTTCAGAAGGTGTTGAAACTCTTATCCAGTACTGTCTGTGCATGTAATATTTGCTTTGTATGGAGAGTATTATTTCATGTAATTATTTGATTACTGCTATTTTTACCTGAGGGCAAGAAGAATAACTATTAATTTTGAAGCTATGGTATATGTCAATTTCTAAGCACTGCAAAATAATCAGTCAGACAAATTTTGAACTCTATGTCATTGAACACAATGAGAGACAGAAAGGTGATGTAGTCAGTTGTTGTGGTGCCCTTTTGTCCAAGATTAATAGTGATGGAACCTTTTTTTCTTTTTTTTTTCCAGTATTTTTGAAACATTTCATTTATGTTTTCTTCAATTTTCATGTGTAAGAAAGAGAAGACTTTCTCTTTCTTTTTTTGTTTAAAAAATTATTTTAAGAACCAGTGAACTCACCCATGAAAATAAATCAAAAGCTACATTTTTCTAACAGTATTTCATATGGCATTGACCCGATGACAAGCACAATAAAGTCTTTCACAAGGGACTGAATGAAAACGTGGCAGAACTTAAAATATTTCTGTAGCTTTCCCACTATTATAAGGAATTATTACAGATCCTAGAAATGGGGGGGATGTATATTCTTTTTATTTTACTAAGTCTCAAGTATCTTATTCTTTGATGTTTTGAGGGTTGTTTTAATAGAATCACAAACATTGATATCTGTATAGACAATAATTTTCCTAGAATACCCAAATAACAACTGTAGGATTATTCCATGGCTTGGTCAAAGCCTGATAATATTCCTGCACCTGGAAACTCGATAAATCATCTGCTCTTTGAAATAGTGTGAGTAGGTGAGGACGATTAGAGAAGGACAGATGGAAGAGATAAATATATGACCTGGTTCAGGCCCATCTGATTCTTTTTTTGGCCCAGAGTTATCTCTGAAAGTCATCAGAGCATGACTGACTCCACATTCCCAATCTATTTATTCTGATTCCACCCTTAGATTTCCCTACTCTACACCAGACTAAGCCTATAAAGGGCAAGAAAAGTAACTCATTACCTCTAACAGCACCAAACAGTGTTTAGTGATGTTATTTAGGCATAAGATATGCTCATCATTGAATCTAAGGGCATCATAGTTCCCTTTACCAATCATCCAGCTCTTAGTGTTCTTTTCCTATTTCCTTTTAACTCCCAGACACTAGCATGAGGTGTGTGTATATGTGTGTGTGTGTGTGTGGGGGGGGTGTTCTATTTCATTTTTTCAGCCTTAAGTGTCTGAAGAAAACTTATCTTTAACACAGCTATTAACAGTATTATTTTGGCCATTTTTGCAACATATATATATATATATATTTGGCCATTTTTGCAACATATATATATATATATATATATATATATATATATATATTTTTTTTTTTTTTTTCCTGAGGTGCTCTTGGTCAGAGATATCTGTTAGCTGGTAAACCTGTGTCTCTTTAGAATATATTATGGTTGTTGTATTGAAGTATCAAATAGGTAAACTTTAACTAGCTGTCTACTTTAAACCAAATGAATCATTGAGACTACTGATAGAGCCAGGAAATTTAAAAAAAAACTTATGTTAAGTATTTTATCAGAATAATTATTTTTTAATACATTTCAGGTTACAGGAAATATGTAATGTTCTTACATAATTATAAACATTGGTATATGCTATTCTGCCTGGATCCTAAATGTATGTAAAAGCCTTCCTTTTTTACTCTATGATTTCATTGAATGCAGCAAAACTTAATATTGAATTCTAGAATCCATTTAAATGGGAGCTATAATTATTTTAAAACAAGAAAACTTGTGGGTACAAAAGAAAATAGTAGAAATTAGAAAATATGTCTCTTTTCACTTGCCTTAGTTAATGCTCATTAATTATAATGTCCATTAAATGGATTGTTGTGATGGTGGGTGTCTTGCAAATAAACAATGAACTGAAATAATTTGGGTGTATTAACTAATACACGATCAAGCATGAAAGAAAACCTCTGAAATTTCTGCTTCAATTGTTCTCTGAGCTGTTGAGCTTTCTAAATAGAGATACTTTAATGAATCCCTTCGTTTATGGTTCCCATCCCCATCTTATGGTTATCCACAAATGTGTTAGTCTCATTTTAAAAGTCAGTGACTGAATTCTTTTCAGATTTTCCTGCATATTGCACAGTATTTCCTAAATGCCAAATTTTACTGATTTTTCTTTGGAAGTATCTCCTAACAACTATATTTTCAATAAAAGAAGCTATCACAGTATCATCTAACTTGAAGCTTTAGAACAGGTGTTCTTAACCAGGGGTTTGTGGAAAGATTTTAGAGTGTCCATAAGCTTGAATTGAAAAAAAAAATGAACTTATCTTTATTTTCTCTGACCTCGTATGCTAAGTGTTATAAAACCATCTGTCGCTACATTCTGGGAAGGGGTCCATGGTTTTCACCTGACTGGCAAAGGGGCCTGTAGAACAAAAAAAGTTTAAGAACCCCTGCTTTAGAAGGACCTAGAGGAAGGCAATAAAGGACGGTGCTATTTAGAAGCTATATATTATAAGGAAGTCAAGAGGCCATTCTGCTGAATTTGCTTCCTTGTCACCAAATGGGACTGTGCCAAGCCTATCATGCAGGATTGTTTCATATTTTAAATGTTTTCTGGCATTAAATATATGACAGGCTAGATTGTAAGTAATGAGGTTTCCGTGGTGAATAAAACAGATGAAATTCTATGCCCTCGTGGAGTGTATATTCTAGTAGAAATGGGAGGCAAATGAATGCATGTCACATGCTATAATGAAAAATACAGAAGCACAGAGAATCAAATATGAATAGAGATATAAAAAACTTTGAATATTGAAAATACTTTATACATATAGGCAAAATTACCATAAACCTGCTATTTAGCTGAGAAGCATTGAAAGACAAGGAGCGTTTATTGGAAATGAACCAGTCAGCTAGGAGAGACCAACAGAACCTAGGGTAACAGCTCAAAACCCTGAAAAATTATTAGAGGCAATCCAAAAGTCAGCTTGGGGGCTTGCTGGAATAGTGCTATTTTACAGCTTCCAGAACATTTCAGAGGAACTGCAAAATAAGAATCATTGTTTGACAGACTCTCACTTCACTATACCAGAAAGCACAGTTACTAGAAGTGGAAAAGAGAAAAGTCTTGTCCCACACTGGGAGACTGATGGCTGCCGGTGAAAGTCCAGGACAGTTTAAAGGAAGGAGAGAAGTGCACATGTGGACTCTGAGACATCTGCTCTGGGATTAGAAAGAAGAATGGAGCCTGTGAGATCTTCATTTCCCATTTCCACTCTATAAAATCAGGTTAATGCTTATCCTACCAATCAAGTAGAAAATCTTGAGCAGCCCCCAATCCCAATTCCAAAATTTTAATTGAACAAAATGTTATTCATTGTTTAAAAATATGACATCTGTAAATCACATAACCATAACGACATTTTTCCTCTGAAAAGAAGACTTTTATCTCTACCTTCCTTTATTACAGACTCAGCAATGCTTCATCTGAAGAGGAACAGATAATAATAGCATCCTAGTGAGCCGAAGGGTACCCTTAGGGTGCTGAAGTTTAAGCAGCTTTGCTGATGTGGACCTACTATAATTGTGTGATTGTGTTTCTCTCTGGTCACCAGACTGGGGTCCTTTACAAATAAGGACATGTCCCTTTGTGTTCCAATGGCCATCACAGCATCACAGGTTCTCAACAAATAGTTGATGAATGAGCAGATGAAGAGGAGCTCTTTTAAGAGTTACCCTGCTGAATGCATGGTGGTGGTAGGAAGGGGCGCTGCCTTTAGTCATTTTCCTAAGCATAAAAGCAGCTGCTGTAAGAAGATCCAGTCCAAGCATTTGATCTGTCAGAAAAGTTCAGGGAAGAAAACCCTTTTTTCATCTCATTTTCAGATTACAGCTGCCAAATACAAACTTAGGATCCGATACTCCATAGGCACCAGAGTTGTACCTCTAAGCAGTTTCAAAAACAGCAGGCTGCTCTCTCCCTTTAAAGAACAAATGCATGATGGCTCTGGGCAGTTTATCAAACTCCCTGGAACCACATACCCCAAAAAGCATGATAATAAACATAAATTGGCCCAGACACAAAGTCTAATGTGGATCCTTCTGCATGCAAAGTCTTTTCCCTTTTAATGTAGTTACAAGGTTCGATACATTTGTCCCTGTTCTCATAAAATCTGAAGTAAATTTTATACTCATTTGTTTTTCAGATCTTTTGCTCATGCTTTAGCTGTTATACTTTCTTTTTGGCATGTGAATTACCACCTTTAATGAGTCATTTTAGAGTGAACTAATTTTTAATAATATGAATCCAAGATTCCCCAATTTCATCAATCTATGGTTTTCTATTAATATGCCAAATTATTGTCATTCTATTCTTTCCCCTGATTTACTGTGGGGATTTTGTTTTACTGTTTACTCATTTGATTCCACAGTCTCCTGCTCTAATATATCTTGGGACTAACAGGAGGATGTTCCCATGTTGCAGACCTGTATGGATATTGGGTTCCCTTCTGCAAATGGCTGCTCTTCACTGTCCCACAGGCTTTGGCTCCTTTCACTGCAGTTATCTCCTGAGGTCCTTGAAGTGTGTCTTCTTTCAGGTTGGCACTGTTCTCTTTACTGCTTTGTCACAATTGTGTTCACAGACCCTTGCTTTAATTATTCACAATAAAAACCAGTTGAGATCATAGAGTAAAATTTTAAGATATTATCACATTTTGATATAAGCAGAGAGAAGTACAACACAAAAGAGGAAAAAATATATATAATTTCTATTAAAGCTCACTCCCATGATGATCCTGTAGTGAACAGGCTGTCTCTGCATGAAATAGGTCAGCTTTTTTTCCAGCTTCCAGTGGCAGAGCTTTTGAGTTTAAATCTACCCTTTGAGAAAATGTCTTCCTCCATGCCTTCTAGGGGCACTTCCTCATTCCTTACAACTTGGCCCTGATCTCTTGTGAGATGCCATGATTAAGAATTTCATGATTCCCTTTCCATATCCACAAGGATAAGTAATTTGGGAACAATACCATATAAATTCTCCTGGGAAAAATGATCTCATCTTCTAAAGACACAATAAAGTAATAAAAGATGTTCCCAGAAATATACTACTTTCTCACCATTCCTATAATACCTTGTGCTAGAAGTATTAGCTAGTGAAATAAGGAAAGAAAGGGAAATAAAAAACATAGAGATCAGAAAGGGAGAAATAAAACTCTATTTATAGGTGACAGGATTGTTCATATCCAAGGAATCTTAAAAAACACTCCCAGAACTAGTCACTTAGTTCAGCATGCGCACAACAATCTTATTTCTGTAAACAAGTTCATTGCTAGTATTTAAATTTTATTTCCGTTGGAAATTGAAATCAATTATTGCAAGTATCAATTTGTTAAGGCATCAATTCTTCCTATATTGTAATTTTCAATAAAATTTTAACAGGCAAAAACTAGGTGCTCTAAAGCATCTCCTAATATCTAAGATTTGGGTGTTGATCGCACAGAATAGAAACAGAAAGCATTTTATTGATTTCTTCTTGACGAATAGGAAAGTAGTAAAGAAGAAAGGTAGAAATAAAAAAAATATTCTGAAGATGCCATATTACTGGGATAGGGAAATAGGGTAGAAATAATGCTTTTTTGTTGGGAGAAATAGTTATAATAAACAAATTACACTATAGAAATGTTTTTTTTTCAGATTCTAAATGAAAGAATAGGGAAGGTAAGTACTAATGAGATGGAAAAGTATAGTGTAAATTTTCTAAATTAATAATAAATGGAACAAATACTAACTTTATTGAACTAGCAAAAATATAAAAATGGAAAAAAGGAAACAATAATATAAAATAATAAATATAAAAAAGTGATGGAATAAAGTCAATTATTTTAATCATTATGCTGAATGTCAATGAAATAAAATTTCCATTAGAAATCTGATATTCAGACATCAGGTTAAAAAAAAACAGCTTTATGTGATTTCATGGAAACTTAAATAAACCAAAATGATAAAGTTTTAAAATGTGGTTACCAAAGAATCTTAGGCAAATGTAAACTTCAAGAACGTAGAACTTACAATGCTAGTATAAGAGAAGTTGCAAACATGTGCTACCTTCCATGAAGAATAGGGGAAATGGATTATGATTAATAAAATATCAATAAATATACACTAGATATACAGTAATATTTAGGTCTCAGGTTACCAGATAACCCAACTTGATAAAAATGCTCCTTTGAAAAATAGTCCTTTTTTCACCCAGGACCTCCAGTTTGCAGAGGACTTCCAATTCCACTTCTGCCCAGCTAGTAGAAATACACATTGTTACCACCTAACAATGATAAAAAGCAACATAATGTATGAAGTATTAACTTTTCTCAGTACATCCAAGAGAAGAGTTTGCAAGGCAACCAGGTGAACTGAAATCCAAAGGATAACAAGGGGCTCCTAGAAAAGATGGGATGCATGAACTGCTTCACCTTTGGCAGCCTAGAGGAGAAAGAATTGGCTTCCAAAAAACCAGGTAAGTAGAAAACAGCTGAAAGTTTAAGGGATTTATAATGTCTGAATGTGGGGTAGGTTAGACTACTTGGATGCCCCAGACCCAAGTGGAAATCATCCTAACTTGACAACTCTATTCCCACTGACCTCCATCACATTTCTACGAGAAAGATTTGGGTTAAGGAGATCTGAAAGAGCCCCATAATAGCACACAGGGCCCCACCTACACTTCTGTGAAACAGAACAAAGGCCCAAAGCTATTGGGAAGTGTAGGAAATCTACCTTCAGGGCCAGAAAAATACCCCTGCCTCTGAAGGACTGTTAAAAACATGGCTGTGGGAGATATATGAAAACTTCTTGCCCTAAGTCCCAGGCAAAAGTACACTTCTTCTGACAGAGGGGTAGTAAGCAATACAAAACAAAACAAAATAAAAACTGAAATTGGGGCAGGAAAAACCCTCAAGTTCAAGATTTTGCACTGATACACAGCAGATGTCTGAAGTTATCATGTGCTGGGCAGAAAATGTTTTCCTGCCCAAACTACTCATGTTATACAAGGCCCGAGTTCGACTTAAAGGAAAGATGAGCAGAAACGATGAGAAAGCATTATCCTCAAGGTCCAGGTACACAGGGGTCTTCTTTCTTTTTTTTTTTTTTATTGACTTTGTAATAATATTACATTAAAAATATATATGTGAGGTCCCATTCAACCCCACCCCCCCACCCCCCTCTCCCCCCCCAACAACACTTGTTCCCATCATCATGACACATCCATTGGATTTGGTAAGTACATCTTTGGGCACCTCTGCACCTCATAGACAATGGTCCACATCATGGCCCATACTCTCCTCCATTCCATCCAGTGGGCCCTGTGAGGATTTACAATGTCCAGTGATTAACAGGGGTCTTCTTAATACTGAAGATGGACAAAGAGCTCAGAAAAACACCTCGTATCCCCACCATGAAACTTCAGCTAAATAATAAGCAACAGTAGTCTATTACTGGAAGAGAAAAGATCAATGCCCTTTATGGTATAGGCTTGCTGTACTGCTGAAAGCTGGGGTGGAGAAAGAACACTGAGAGAAACCCTCTGGTACTGCAGGCTTCACACTTAGTCCTCTGAAAGAATCTGACTCCTGTGATCAGTGGAAACTATTGATAGAAAGTAACTCTAGAAGCAATGAAACCAAAACCCAACTTAACTACTTACTAGATTGACTCAACCCCGACATAATGGCTGACAAAGAGAGGTATGCCCATTTCTAAATGAATGTAGCACAGCAATGACTGCAATGTGTAAGGTTAAGCTAAACTACTTTCCCCAAAATTCACTTTCTTGTAGGTTTCAGTTTAGGGTAGGCCACAAGGGAGATTCATGGGAGATTTGGAGAGTAGAAGAGAAGCAGCAGCCATTTGTGTACCTTAAACATCTTGTAGTTGGAGAAGCTCATCACCAAGGACAGAGGCAATAGGAACTGGCATTGGTCTCAGTCTATTTTTGTGGGGTTCCAGCTCATGCTTGCGAGTTCTAGACTGCCCTTGATCTTCCCCACTTTATATCTATCATCATTCCAGATTGCTTGCATTGTGTCCCTCAAGATTCAGCATCAGACAGAGATAAAAACCTTACAGAGTCTGTTTTAGTTTCCTGGCTGCTAAAATAAATACAATGCAATGGTTTGATTTAAACAATGGGAATTTGTTGGCTCACAATTTTGAGGCTAAGAGAAGTCCAAAGTTAAGGTGTCATCAGGTGATGCTTCCTTACAGAAGGCTATGGTGTTCTGATGTGGGCTGCCAGCGATCCTTGACCTTAGCTTTTTTGTCACATGGGAATTCACTTGGTGGCCTCTCCTAGCTTCTTCTTTCTTTTCCAGCTTCCCTTTACTTCCAGCTCTTGGCTGCTCCCCATGTGTTTGTCTTCTGAGGCCTTCTCTATAAGGCCTTCAGTAATTAGAATAAGACCCACACTGATTCAACTGGGCCACACTTTAATGGAAATAACCTCATCAGAATGGCCTATTTACAAGAGGTCACATGCAGAGGAATGGATTAAGTTTCAGAAAAATGTGTTTCCTGGGGTACATAGCTCCAAGCCACCACAGAGCTTGCCTAGCTAGTTCCCACAGTTGCATAAAGGCAATTACTTGGAAGTGAAATGGGGTTTTTGTTTGCTTTTATATATTTAACTAAGCACTGTTTGCTCTGCACAGGTGCCTTGCCAACTAAACATTGCTAAACATTGAGCCATGAATAGCAAAACCACCTAAACAAAGTAAAAAAAAAAAAAAAGTGGGCTTGGTCAATTAATTGATCATAATAAACTCTCATTTCATCTCTATAGACAGACTTGGCCATCTTCAATCCATTAATAATCATATAATCATATGTCTGCCTCTTGATAAATTGATACCAATGGCCTTCACTAAAGAAAAGAATGAGTCTTTTTGTATCAGTGACATATGATGGACTCCATTTCCAGAACTGTGTCATTGCCTGACCTAGAAAAAGCTACTATTAAGAACTCTCTGATGATTGATCTGGATGGGGGACCACAAAAGCAAAATCACACAGTAAGAAATCTCAACATGGAAGCCCTTGTATAGGAATGGGATATTGCATCAAGCAATTTTCAAACCTCTCTGATGTAATAAAAAGAGAGAATGATACAGAAAAATTGGACAAATAAAGGAAGAACAGTGTTAAAATCTCATTAACACTGAAAGATGCTTAGCTGCTTAGTTAATGTGCTAATTAGCTCTTACTTTTCTACTTAAATTTCTTCACACTTCCTATCAACACAATGATCAAAAAATTCCATCCTTACTTTAAATGGGTCATTTGCCTGAATGTTTGGACAAGACACAGAGCCCTGGGATCACCAGCAGCAAGAGAGCTCAATAACAGGGGACAAATATTAAACATCTTGAGAGCTGCCATCTGTGTAATCAACCGTGCATGCTCAGATTCTCACTGCTAATGCACCATCCACTTTGGCTCAATTAGTCAGCCAAAGGGGTGCTGAGGCAAAATTCTAGACATTGGTTGGTTTTTATAAAGGATATTTATTTGGAGTAGGAGCTTACCGATACCAGGCCATAGTGCAAAAGTTACTTTCCTCACCGAAGTCTATTTTCACACATTGAATCAAGATGGTTGCTAATGTCTGTGAGGATTCAGGCTTCCTGGATTCCTCCCTTCCTGGGGCTTGCTTCTCTTTCTTCTGTGGGCCTATTTCCTGGGGCTCCAGCTTAAGGCTTCAGCATCAAACTCCAACATCAAAACTTCAACATCAAAAACCCTTAACTCTGCCTTTGCCATACCTTTTATCTGTGAGTCCCCACCCACCAAAGGGTGGGTGCCTCTTGTGCCCTACTGGCACAAGAGGTTTACATAATTACTTAATCAAAGTAAACCTATGAATCTGATACAATCTAACATGCCCAGAGAAAAAGATCAGTTTACAAACATAACTCAATATCTATTTTTTTTAATTTATAACCATATCAAACTGCTACAGGTTTGTAATTTTCTGGAATGTAATTTTATGTTGGCAGACATTGGTCCTTGCCTCAGATCTACAATTTAGCATCTGTGTAAACTTTGGTGGATTATTTTACTTCTCCAATTGTAGTTTCCCTTCCACCTTTAAAAAAAGCTTAATAATTTGACTACCTACTGCACTGATTGTTTATAGAAGTTTATAAAAACAATAGACATTGAAAGTGATTTGTAGACATTTAGGAAGAGCCAGATATGAGAGATTTCATTACTCCTAAGAAAAGTTCTTTCAGAGTTCTGTGAGATGCCAAACTGAAAAACAGACTCAGGAATAACATAAGGATCAAGCTGTTTGCAGCTAAAATTGAACTGGAGAATATGACGACTCAGGGGAAAAATAGACTTTTAACAGCTTCTCCACTGAATTAAAATTACATACTCATCAATACACAGCACATGAGGACCAATTGCTGCCCTTGGCAGGGCACAGCCTTATCCAGTAGATTTATTTTTGAAATCATTGGAGAATGATTTCAGGCTGAAAAAAATGTAATACCAAAAGAGAGACTATAGCACACGTGTGTCATAGCTCTCTCTGCTCCTTCTCTGCCAGATTTAATAATCAGATATATCTGAGTGATTTTAAAGTATACAATTCAAAGTGCTCTTTTTATATTTGCATAAGTATGCAAATATCACCATGATTTAATTTTACAATATTTTCATGATGTCCCCCCAAAAACCTTATATGCATTTCTGTCATTTCCCATTATCCCAAGACAGAGATAGCTCAAAATCAGGAAAGGCCTTTTGGTACTCTAGAATTGTTGTGGACACCATCAGATTCAGCTTCAAACACTAGCTATTTCTTATAAGAAAAGAAATGATGACTTAAAGGGGAAAATTGTGTTGAGAGGGTGAAGTCAAGATTTATAGCAAATCATTTCCAAACAGTAGGATTGAATTCTATGAAAGGAAATATTAAAACACTGCATTTGGGAATTTGTATAGATAATACAATTCTGGTACCTCCCATTTTCTGCTGTGTTGAGTATAATGTTCTGTAGTGACTATTACGTGACTGTTCCATTACTGTATGTAGAGTATGGGGGAGAAGGGAGTGCAGATACCTTTTCTATTTATGCCAGTGTTCTTCAGATTGATTAGCTGATTTAAATAACTGCACCACAAATGTCTCATCTACTCATAAACCTTATCTGTATTATAAAGTCCTGGACCTGAGCTGGATCCTGATGTTGTAATGAGATAAGGTATCTTGGGGGAAGAGTCAATTCCATTGTGCTTTGAGAAAGGTGCAAATTCTTTCAGCCAGAGGGAAGCTGTGGCATATTATCTTATCCCAAAATAGTCACAGGAACATATCTGAACCCATGTGAACTTCCTTTCCAATGTGTCATCAACAAACAGAGCCTACTTTCTCTTCCCTGGAAGATAGATGTCTAAGAATAAAATATGGCAGAAATGACATTGCTTGATTTCCAAAACTATGTCCTAAAGGACAATATAGTTTCTGGTTTGTTTTCTCCTCTAGGGACACATGTCTTTGGAACCTGAGTCATCCTGAGGAAAATCTGGCTCCCTTGAGCAGCAATGCTGGAAGGAATACACAGGGACACCACAGAAATAGAGAGATGCCCATGGTGTCCCAACTTGTTGGGTTCTGTGCTCTTTCATTTTTCCCAGTCTAGGCACTAGGCATATAATAAGTGAATCTTCTGATAATTTCAGACCCAGGCTGACTGACTATATCTGCATGAGAGATAATAAAAGAAAACTTTTTGTCCGAGTTCAGCCAACCTCCAGAAAAATGAGAGATGATAATAAAATATTAATGTTTTTTAAAGACACTAAGATTTTCAGTGGCGAATTATTCAGATAGAATTAAAGCATAATTCCTACTACTGTTTGAAAACATAATGAAAGTTCTGATTAACCTGTAAACTCCTTGTTAAGGTAAATATGCAGAGTAAAATTTCCATAATCCCTAAATGCATCAAAATAACATTTATATAGAAGTGTATTTATTTCCTAGATGCTAAAATCATGAATAAAAGCAAGAAAACATTTAACACAAAAGTGAAGATACTGGCTACCCCTGTGGGAGGAGAGTGCAAGCAGAAAGAAGTTCACGGAGGATTTTAGAGGTGTAATGGTGATATAATATCATGCTTCCTGAAGGGCACAGATTCTCTGAAAATGTCACACACTTAGTATGTACTCCACTTCATAATTTAAAAATATAAAAAATTATAAGCATTTAGATATTCATGCGAAGAAATCTTCATAAGGATAAGGATGGAATTATAGTATACCACTTAGCACTTTGAAGCAGAGTAGGTGGGACATTGGCACAAGACAGATACAGCCTTATATATCGTGGCAGGGAGTCAACAACAAATACTGAACTTTCCAAAATTAAACATTTAAGAAATAGCAATGTTTGCATAGCTCTACCAGAAGAAATTTAATAAGAATTGAATTAAAGGTGCTTACCTTGAGAATAGAAATGTGACATGATGGTGAGGAATAGGCAGAGAATTTTCATAAGCTCTTCTGTACAATTTGAAAGATTAGTATCCATTTTATTACTCCAATATAATATCACAAAGAAGAAATGTTAAGTTTAACAAGAACATGGGTAATTTAATGGATATTAAAAGAAAAAATGGGGCTTCAATAAAACATAGTGAATGCGGGTTCAAGCATAGAAAGATCTGAGTGCTGAGAAAATAAGATGGTCCCAAATGCTCTTCTATGAGAGAGAAGGCACTATGGATATATTGCTTGATTTTCCCTAGGTTCTTAGCTAAGCTCCAAAATAAATAAATAAATAAAATAAAATAATAAAAATTAAAAAAAAAGAATTTTAAGAGCAAGCCAGGTTAATTAGGCCTGTAATTTATTATGGACCTGAGAGAAGAGAAATGGGAGAAAAAACAGATTACGGGTTCCAGGTAGAGAAGAAGATGCTGAAAAAAGATAAAGAGGGCTGATTTACAGACTAAATTCCTCATTATAGATTACAAAATGCCTGGGTTTACTTGCATGCTGTTCCAGGTAGGGGGGGGGGAAGGAAATAACAGGGCTCATTAGGCTTTTGTGCTTGCTTTTTAAACCATTAGTTATTCCACCCCTTCGCTAATGTTGGGGGAGGAATCCAAGCTGTTTGCTATTTTGATTGATTACTTCGCCTCTCAATTCCCCAGGATGGCCCAATGCTGAGGCCCCTGGGAAATATTCAGGGCTTTTCCTTTATTCCAGAGGAAATTTTGTTCTGAATGGGGGTTCTTAAAGCTCCTTCCAGCAACCAATTTGTGGGGTATTCCTGGCCACCAGAGTTTCCTGCCAGGTTTCAGATGTGTCTATTGAATCCCTAATTTATTGGCTAGCCTCAACTCCCTGCTCAGAGAGTTTACACCTTTATTCTTAAAGGGTTGCTGTAGGACAATGATCATTCTTCAGTAATTACTTCCTGCTGGTTAGGGGCAGTAGGCCCTACCTGGAAAGATGTAAAACCCACTTGCTATTCTATCACCATTGGAGGAAGACAAATCTGGCATCCTGGGTGAAACTGGATGAAGTCTCCTTATGACTAACAAAATATTCTGGAAGAAATAAACTTAATCAGAATTTTGAGGATATATGGCCCCACTGAAAGGATACTGGACCACAAATGTAGAAAAGGCCAGGTGTTTATGAAGGCTGCATCTTCCCAAAGTTGGTGGCTTTATTTTGCAGGTTTTGAGTGCTGATTAGGACTATTCCAGAATAATTTACATGGAAATGGCATTTTTCCTTAAGTAAAAGACATGTTCCTCCCTGTGTCACTGTTAGCATGTTAAGTACTCTGTGATTTTGCAGTGCCACAGCAGCAAGAGTCTGTTTGCTGTTTTAGAGCTTCTAAGGCACAGCAAGTTTATTGTACTCTGTCAGTTAGCTCTAGGAAGGGATTGCAATAGATAATGGAATTTTCCATGGCGGTGGTTATACCTAAGACAGCTAAGAGGGCATGAGAAGAAGCATTGCCCTTTTATTTATTGTATAGGAAGAAAATACAGGAAATGAAAATAGGCAAGATTTTTAAAGGGGTGTCTAACTTGCCCTCTCCCTAGCAATAGGTGTTTTGGGTAGAGTTAGAGGAAACAGCTGGCTTTGACACAGACACTACTTAGCTTTGTCTCTTGAGGACATATTTCAGGCTGTCAAATGACTGGCACTCATACATCCTGTCAAGTGTTTCTGGTGAGCTAGTACTTCCTTGGGCAGCTGGCTTCACTTGTGATAAGTACATCCAGCTGGCTGTTCCTTTAACTTTAATAGCTGTGGGAGTTATCAGGCCCACAGAGTAAGGTCCCTTCCATTTTGGCTCTAATTGAGAGTGAGGCTTGTTTTTTTTTTTTGCCAAGTTTTGATCAGAACCTGGTTTTTAGGTTCTGGGTGAAGAGAGATGGTCCATGGGCCATCTCAAAGGCGCTAAGCTAAAGTGGGTCTTAGTTACCTCATTTGCTGTTTCACTTCTGGTGGGAAACGCTTAGCACCAGCAGGATGACGTGTGGGTTCTCCAGTCTTCCCCAGGATATGGGTGGGACAGATTCTGGAATAAGGGTTAGGAGGTACACCTGGCTTAAGCACATTCATTAACTACTTAGAAAATGAAGTTTACCAGGATGTTTAACATGTTCAATATCCCTCTGCATATGATCCCGAATAGAAAAGATATCACCATAATCATCAGGCATACAGGGACAATGCTTAATAAGTTTCTCTTTGAGCTATAGTTAAATGGATCAAAGCTCCAGGTTTGTAATAGCATACATGTTATCTCTCGATGGGAGTAGGTTATAGTGTCAATTGTGTTTAAGTTCTACTCACAGTACTGTGGTGATCATTGCTCCACTTGGTATGTGCTTCACACAACCAGCATGCTGCAGCACTGTTTACCCTAGAGAGAACCTAGGAAGGTAGGATCCATTTTTTCACCAGCATGGTGCATAGCACCCTTCAGCACTATGAAATAGTGCCAGTCTGGAAGCAATGTCCATTTCAC